>NC_054707.1:75212963-75288350 GCF_016097555.1 Gigantopelta aegis | reverse complement strand
CTACGACCCACCTGACACAGATACAGCGGAGAGCCAGAGAAATCCGAGAGAGAAGAGTGTACAAATATCCATGTTGAGCTTAACTACGACCCACCTGACACAGGTACGGTGGAGAGCCAGAGAAATCCGAGAGAGAAGAGTGTACAAGTATCCATGTTGAGCTTAACTACGACCCACCTGACACAGGTACGGTGGAGAGCCAGAGAAATCCGAGAGAGAAGAGTGTACAAGTATCCATGTTGAGCTTAACTACGACCCACCTGACACAGGTACAGCGGAGAGCCAGAGAAATCCGAGAGAGAAGAGTGTACAAGTATCCATGTTGAGCTTAACTACGACCCACCTGACACGGGTACGGCGGAGAGCCAGAGAAATCCGAGAGAGAAGAGTGTACAAGTATCCATGTTGAGCTTAACTACGACCCACCTGACACAGGTACGGCGGAGAGCCAGAGAAATCCGAGAGAGAAGAGTGTAGAAGTATCCATGTTGAGCTTAACTACGACCCACCTGACACAGGTACAGTGGAGAGCCAGAGAAATCCGAGAGAGAAGAGTGTACAAGTATCCATGTTGAGCTTAACTACGACCCACCTGACACAGGTACAGCGGAGAGCCAGAGAAATCCGAGAGAGAAGAGTGTACAAGTATCCATGTTGAGCTTAACTACGACCCACCTGACACGGGTACGGTGGAGAGCCAGAGAAATCCGAGAGAGAAGATTGTACAAGTATCCATGTTGAGCTTAACTACGACCCACCTGACACAGGTACGGCGGAGAGCCAAAGAAATCCGAGAGAGAAGTGTGTACAAGTATCCATGTTGAGCTTAACTACGACCCACCTGACACAGGTACAGCGGAGAGCCAGAGAAATCCGAGAAAGAAGATTTTACAAGTATCCATGTTGAGCGCACGTTAAGAATATATGATGAACTAGAGCCGAGTCCCACTTGAATGAATTGAAAAAGGCGCCTACTAGACCTGAGTGCTCGCTTGAGGTGTTTGCGTCGCAGGATCGAACCACATCGGTGGATCCATTGAACTGATTGAGTTTTTTCTCGTTATAACCAGTGCAACACAACTGGACAAAGGCCGCGGTATGTGCTTTCCTGTCTGTGGGAAAGTGCATATAAAAGATCCCATAGATATGATGGCACATACCACGGCCGTATACCACGGCTGGAACGAGAAACAACCAATAGTTCCACCGACGGGGATCCCAGAACGACTGCGCATCAGGCGAACGATTTACCACTGGGCTACGTGTGTGTGTGAATGTTTGTGTGTTTGATCCCCACCCGCACCTTCGCCACTCGAACGTAAGATCTCACAACAAAAAATACTGAATTAAAAATGCGCCACCCAGTTTTCAAGTGATACTGCCTGTGTGTTTGCTGCAGAACACACAATTCACACACCATAACCATAATCCTTGCTTCAAGGATCTCCTCTGGAAACAATTAAAGAAAATGGTCAAAACAAATTACATGTATTTATTGAAATTTTCGTGCTGTTATATGCAGATGAGACTGAAATTTTCTCCGAACCTCTTGAAGGTATGCAACATATTTTAGATATATTTGATGTCGTGACTTTTAGGAAGAGAAAGTCGAGGTTAAATGTTGAATTTATGCTGTAAGATGAACGATTGGAAATTGTTGATTATTACTGTTATTTAGGAATTTGTTTTGAATATAATGGGAATTTTTCTACTGCAAAGCAACACCTTGTGGACGAAGCTCAAAAACCACTTTTTGCCATATGCAAAAAAAACCCCGGAACAATAGCATACCAGTTCATATACAATTAAAACTTTTTGATTCAGTAGTTGGACCGATTTTATTATATGGATCAGAAATATGAGATTATGAAAATTTACAAATAATAGAAAAAATTCATCTCCAGTTTTGTAAAGGATTTTGAAGGTAAAAAAAGTACTCAAAATTTTATGGTATATGGAGAATTAGGAAGGTTCCCTTTAGAAATACAAGCAAAGTTATGAATGGTGTCATTTTGGAGTAAACTGGTTAAAGACGAAAATAAATTTAGTAGTATTTTATATAAATTAATGTTCTCTTTAAACAGTGGTGAAAGAAATCAATTTAAATGGTTGAAATTCATAAAAACTATTTTCGATAACTCGGTAATGGGGTACATCTATACCAATCAAAATAATGATTTCAGATCGTAAAAACAAGAAATTAAAACAAAACCTCTGCGATCAATTTATACAACAGTGCTTCTCGGACATTACAAACTCTTCTAGGGGTCAATTTTATAAATTATTTAAAACAGAATTTTACTTCGAAACCTATTTGTTGAGATTATCGTACCAAAATAGATGCTGGATAACTAAATTGCGTACGTCAAATTTAAAATTACCAATCAAAACTGGCAGATGGTTTAAAGTTCCTAGAGAAAATAGAATATGCAAACTTTGTAATACCGATATTGGAGATGAATACCATTATTTATTCAATTGTAAAAATTATAATGTTGAAAACATTAGAAAATATATAAAACAATATTATATAATTAATCCTAACGTTTTTAAAATGAAAGGTATGCTGTCGTTATGTAATACACCATTATTAAAAAAACCTAGCTATATTTATTAAAATATTATCTTGTCTTGTGAACGGACGTTTCTCCGCATATTTTAGCTATTTTGTTTGCATATCTTGTGTTCTATGTTAACTATAGATACTTCTATGTTGACTCCTGCCTTTGTCACGTATGTTAATTATGTATTTGAAAATGTCCTCTTGTTACACGTTGTAATGTGTTGAGTGTTGTTTAATAAATCTTAAAATCTATACAATTTTTGTGTTATTCTAATACATCCAAAATGCATCCAGTTATACAAATTCAGTTGAATATAATATGTTGATTTTTCACATCCTTTTTGCAACTATAATAAATCTAACTGGTGCGTTTTCAATGGACCTCTGTATACATAAACTAAGTATATTCCAGATAACAGGAAGACGACGTAAAGTTAGTGTGTGTTCAATGGTCATCTGTTTACTTTTTAAAGCGTACATCTAATCTATACAGACCCCATTCCTCTCTACATTTGTGAAGAAAAAGACCCACGCCTTAAGCAAATATTCCTTTCCTCTATACAAACAAAGTTAAGAGATTATACGAACATATCCACGGCTTTGGTTGGTGAAACGTCGATTTTTGTTCTGTGTTAAAACTACAAAACTACGAATTTTCTAATATATATAGAATATATTAGCTAGACTATAAATACTTTTCAACTCTTTTTCATCAGCACAACGAATATGTCTTAGCAGGGCAAATATAGTGTTTTCAATGATGATCACCTAGATATCAAAACCAAAGAGTCCATTGAAATTAACACTATCAATGCCGATTTTACGAATGACGTACAAGTTAATTGTGTAAGCAGCATCCAGTTTCAAAAGCCTTTTTTTAAAAGGGACATTCCTGAGTTTGCTGCATTATAAGATGTTTCCGATTAATAAAATAGTTCTACGATTAAACTTACATATTAAATATATATATATTTTTGGTTTAGAATATCAGTGTCTGTATATTCAATGTGTTTCTAGTCGTCTTAATATTTGTAACAAGCCCAAACTGAATTTTGTCTTCAAATAATTTCGTACGGAAATAAAATGAAATGTAACCTAGTACAAATATAGAACGATCAGAAACATGTTTAATATACAGCCACTAATATGTAATTGCAATCATCAAAAAGTCTCTGTTAGTCGATAACATCTTAAAAATTGCAGCAAACTCAGGAATGTCCCAAAGATCCCCCCAAAACCCAAAACAAAACGAATCCCCTCCCCTAAAAACCCCAACAACAATAATACAAAACAAAAACAAAGAAACAAAAACCGCTTACATATACATTTCTTAATTTGAGGTACATGCGTCTATTATTTAATTAATAAAATAATTAATATAAAAATTAGATTAAAAAAAGACAACAACACCCCCCCGCCCCCCCTCAAAAAAAAAAAAAGAAAAGAAAGAAAGAGAAAAAAGAAGCAAAACGGGCTAAAAAACCTTTGTGCCTGCGAAATATTCCTAATAGCCTATTTCACTGTGTCATGCAATGATATATATAACAGAAACATATAGCGTAAATAATGTGGTCTATAAGTATGCTATCCTATACATCTCCATTCGAGCGTCCACTGACAAAGACCGTGGTATTTGCTTTCCTGTCTGTGCAAAAGTGCATATAAAAGGATCCCTTGCAGCATTAAGGAAAATGTTGCGGGTTTCCTCGGATGACTACGAGTCAGAATTACCAAATGTTTGACATCCAATAGCCGATGATTTTAATAAAACAAACTTTTTAATTTGCTGTTTTTTTTTGTCTTTATTAGCCTCAGATCACAGTTATCTTCCCATTTGGTTGACCAGAAATCCGGAAATATATCCGCGTATGTAGTCTGCTGTTTGACTGTGATTATCTCATGGCAGACAGCTTGGAATTGACAACTATTAGACTGGAGTAGTTTGCAAACATGTGTAACCTGTTGACATTGAAGACTTTTTTGGGTTAATTCCGGCCCATGCAAAAGTAGTGGGGTTTTTGGTGTAAAATGGGTGTACTCCGACCAGGTTTAGAAAGCTGGACAACAGAAGTTGTGGTACATAAAAAATCCATGGGCCTACTGATATTAATAAAAATGCCAAAGCCACTAAATCTATATAGAAACATATAGCGTAAATAATTGTGGTGTGTGGCCTATTGAAACTTTAAGCAATAACTTCTCATGTTATAAATTTATACAAATAAACAAATAAAAGATGCAAAATAACATTATTACAATAAAAGGAGAATATAACAGAACAAATCGTGTGCTATATTTGCCTGGCTAAGACGTATTTAATTCGTTGTACAGTGCGTTTGTATGTAGTTTGACTCACCATATATCACTTAGTATTATTATGTATGTTTGTGACGGAACATGCTTTTAATTTTGTTTTCGCCTGTGGCGATATTAATTGTTTTAGAGGGCCGTGTGCAGTTCCAAATTGCACTTAAGCCCAGATGGGCAACTTGTTACGTGATACCTTTGCGCGACGGTCGTCTAATACACACCCAGCCCAGGTGCGGAGCCCAGGTGGCCAGTAGTTACGTAATAACTCCGCTAGTGCTGTTTATGACCAGGGGATTTCTCGCGGAATGGCGACAGCCAGTCTGACGATCAGAGAAAAATATACCGACTCTGGGAGAGGTAGAAATATCAGATGATACGTGAGGTGCTGCATTGTACCCCCAGGCGATATTCGCTGTCTCTCTGAGAGTTTGAATAAATAGCTAGGGTTTTAGAGATATCGAGGAGAAACATAGGAAGGCTCCAGAGGATCGCTGTCCGTCCACTGAACGATCTCTATTAGTTCAGACGGGACTTTGGTAAATATATATTTTCTGCTCTGTGTATAACCTTGATGTGATTGATGTGACTTTAAATATTTTAATACTGTATTATACCAATATTATTTAGACGGTGCTGCCGGTCATCTGACGCAGTAATCTGTAGGCTCACTGTCCTAAATAATTATAAAAAGCTTAACCAGTCATCCTACAGGACCTAGGTAAACTGTAGGTTATTATCTTTATTGTGATAGGTACCAGTATTAATTCTGTGTTACAAGGTTATTGAATGAGTAGTTAGGGTTAATTAAAATTAACCAGTTAGGAATAGAGTTGAAATTCCTTTATTAATTAAGTTCTCCTGGAAGCGTTTCTCCATTATCACACGTGTGTGTGTGTTAGCGTTTCTCAATTATCACACGTTATTGAACGAGTAGTAAGGGTTAATTAAAAATTAACCAGTTAGGAATAGTGTAATTCCTTTATTAATTAAGTTCTCCTGGAAGCGTTTCTCAGTTATCACACGTGTGGGTGTTGTGTTACGATGAAGTGATTAGCATATTGTGTAAACTAGACACCTAGAGATTAACTAATTAAGTGATCAGTTCTGGGTTGTTATTATTTGTTGTTGTTAATTAACTACTGCGGCAGTACATTTGTCAGCGTAGGTTAATACAGATTCCAAGGTGTATTGTGTTTTTGTTGTGTTTTCTAGTGAACTAAACGTGCTATATTATATATACCTTATATAAGATCGTATCTCTGATCATACCTAGAGACGAGCCACAGCGGGTATAACTGCCTGTTACAGAGAGATCTAATAGATATACAGTTAGGAGAGATATTTGGACAATCGTGTTTCATTCAGTTACGGGTATTATAGAATCCCCGTGACAATGTTAATCGAAAGGCGCGTTTTTTATATGTCACAAATTACTCGAATTGACAAGCAGGTAGTCTAGTTTGTGTGTGGAATAGCAAGCCAATATCCAACAACAAATACAAATAAGCCTAAAGGATCAGGGCCCAATTTCACAAACCATCGTAAAGTGTACGTCTGAGACTAGCACTTATACCGGTCACACGTTTACACGTGTCTGTCATATATTTCACACACAAAATTCCATCATTACGGAGGATGAATCATTTCAAGGAAAAAAAAAAAAAAAAAAAAGAGAGAGAGAGAAAGAAATATCTGTACTTCAAACTATATTTGTGTTCTGTTAGTAGTAATAAGAATCGTGGTGGTTTTTAGTCGTTGATTTACATTTACGTGCAAAACTAGGCTTAGTTTAGTGAATTGGGCTCAGAACACAGACCTGCAGATGATCACGGTGGATCATAACAAAGATAAATGTCCTCACAGGCATACGCGCTCCCATTTTTGTAGAGGGTGGTTGGGGTGGGTGGGGGTGTCGGCAGGCTGTGTTTTGCCCGAATTAAACGAAAATGCATGACTCTCGATAACAACATTAATTTTATTCATATTAGCATTAACAGCAAACAGCTATACAGGGTTGCCAAACAAATCATTACGCATTTTTAGTTAGATTACAGCTAAGTTTGAGGGTAGAATGATGGAAACACATGGTAAAAAGGTCTCAGATTAGCACACTTTGCCCAGATATCTCGATCATATATATATATTTGCCCGAATTTGAGGTTTTGCTCCAGCACTAGAGCACGCTTATAAATCTCCTTACACTTGGTGGATTGGTGATGGCGTGGGCAGGAGAGATAGTTCTTCACAGTCCGTAGAGCGCTCGCCTCACGTTATTGGGTCGTAGGATCGAACCATCTGGGTGAAACTATTGTTTTCCCCGTTCCAACCACCGCCATACGATTATCCGTGGTATGTGCTGTGTTTGTCTGTGGGAAAGTTCATATAAAAGCATAATTATCTCTGGTAAAATTGATAACATGCTGCTGACGGAAAGGACTATATGGTTTCCTCTGAAGACTACGTACATGACTAACATGGCAGAATTAAATAAAGGTTTGTTTAAAGGGTTTTTTTTAATGACACCTGTCCCATTACCAAATGTTTGTTGTCCTAATAACCGGTGATTAATTAATAAGTGTGCTCTAGTGGTGTCGTTAAACAAAACAAACTTTACACTTCGTGGTGGTGTTGGTACCGTCGTACACGCGTGTATTTGTATACGAGTTCTGACTCGAGGTGTCTGTACAAAAGGAACCAGGACACAGCGAGGGAGTAGCTTCAGGTAAATACAAATAGAAATGTTACACTAAAAAAGACAGGCCTCGGGGGTGTCGTGCTTAAGCCATCGGACATAAGGCTGGTAGGTACTGGGTCCGCAGCCCGGTACCGGCTCCCACCCAGAGCGAGTTTTAACGACTCAGTGGATAGGTGTAAGACCACTAAACCCTCTTCTCTCTCACTAACCACTAACCACTACTGTCCTGGACAGACAGCCCAGATAGCTGAGGTGTGTGCCCAGGACAGCGAGCTTGAACCTTAATTGGATATAAGCACGAAAATAAGTTGAAATGAAATAAATTAATGAACTAAATGAGCTAATTTTCGGCCAACTAAGTTAAATTAAGCAATTATAGCTCCAATTTAATTTTGATGAACCGTTCCAAATTATGCGTCAAACTTACCTCAAGAAATTACGCAATTTGTTTTTCATTTTGAATCTAATCCTACGGGACGTTTGCAAATTCGACAGCACCAAAACCAACCCCGCCCGCTACCGACCCTAGTCGGGCTGTTTGTGCTCCCTTGCACATGTCAGAGATGAGGCCCCATAGGGCCGACTGCCATTATTTTTTTTAGGAATGGAGTTACGAGGATATTACCCCACTAAAATACACCAATAAAAAGTGTTATGTATCAAATATGTAAGTATTGATTTTAACGTTAGTGGTTCTGGTGGAGTAATAAACTAAGTTTTTTTTTTATCCATTACTGAAAGGTTTAACAGTGCAGGTGTATTAAAACAAAGACAATTTCTAAAACAATTATGAAGATGTAGCTGTCACCTACCATCCGTTGGAAACGGCCATGGCGTACATTTTTAATATGTGTATCTGTACCCCTGCCCTGCACACCAATCCGACCATGCGTATCAAGATTTTTTAGAATATTAGAAAATGTCAACTTAGTGTTGTACGTGGAACTCACCTGAGAGAGAAATAAGCAGTAAACTGAATAAAACGGACGCTAATCGGATGTGTTGGAGAGCGGCCATGATGTCAACCGTTCAAAGAAACCACTGACCGGAACTCTTCTCGTTGAATAACACACAAATCAAAATCACGTCCGATTAAAACTCGACCTTGTTTGTACAGTAGCCTGTAAGAGTACATCCTTAGACGTACGGTGTCGGCCCGGGACGTAGAAAATCCTATTTTGTGTAGTACCGGTTTGCCGAATTATGAAATGTCCCGGGAAGTAGAAGGAACTAATTGGTTTACATGTTCTGCATTGCAGCGTGAACCGTGTTTTCTTTACCAACGAAATGAGAAGCGTTTATATTCTAGCATTACTGTTCGGGGTAGCAATAGAGCACGCGCTTGTGTGTGTTTTCTTTTCTTAAAATTACTATTACTGTTATTTCTTCTTTTTCTCCTGATTTTTGTTTTATTTTGCTCTTATTGGTCTCTACTGTTCTAAAGGATTACTGTCCTGGGTAGTATTTTATATCTGTTCACAAAGCTGTACGCACTGTATTCCCTACCACACGATTGAGAAGCTGTTGTTTTTGTTTTTTGTGGGTTTTTTTTTTTTTTTTTTTTTTTTTTTTTTTAAATTTTCCATTACGTCGTACGCGCAGACAGCAGGACTAGCATCAGAATATATTGAAAACGATGATGTACAAAAGGTGGTAAGGCGTGCTTCAGCCCTTCCGAAGGTTCCAATGGACAAAATTTGGGACGTTTGGGCTGACACAATTGCCGACAGTTCCCAGTATGAAAAGGTAACATTACTGATGAACTACGTCACTAACACCTCGATAGAAGAACCATGAAGTCCAGAAATGTGGAACCACTTTGGCAATGACAGCCTCCGGACAAATAACCATTTGAAAGGATGGTGCCATAAAATAAATCAAGTGGTAGGTCTATTGAAAAGTGAGCAGTCTCCAGTGGAAGTCAAAGTACAGCAGTTAGATGGTCACTGGCGAGCCCCGGTGCGAAAAGGAAGATACCGCACTATCGATGCCAGAAGGACCCATATTCACAAAATATCGTAAGCCTAGTTTTACACGTAAACGTAAATCTACGACTGAAGAGCTATTCACGAAACCACGAAAACGTAAGTTACGTGTAAAGTTGGACGTAAATATAAGAGTGCCTCAGGTTGCAACTAACGCTGCACGTAAGTTGTGTACATATAATAAATCAAGCACGATCGCCGTTATTTACTATTATTTACGGAAACTAGCAGCATTTCCAATAAATGAAGCAGTTTGCTATGGCGAACGCCCACGGATTGAACATATTTTTGTTCGTGATCGAACGGATGTTTTCGACTTGGCCAATTTCTCCTGAGTTATCTTTTCCTTTTTAAGAAATGTCCTCAAGTTCGTACCAAAACGCGGATTCCCACCAATACCAAAATGCCGCGGTTCACTGTTCGCAATGTTATTGTTAGCAGACGACAAACAAAATTGCGTTTTGCGCATTTGTTATTTACCCGTTAGCCATCGTTTCTAATGTGTTTTTATTAATTACTCCAGTGAGAATGTTAAATCGTAGATTTACGTCCAACTAAGTTACGTTTACATTTACGACCATCTTTGAGAATAAGGTGCTTCTTGCACGTAAACGTAAATCTACGGCACACGTAAGTGCTAGTCGTAGACGTAAATTTACACTTTTTTGTGAATATGGGTCCAGGTCTCTGAAAGACAAGTTGATCAGCCACAACATCACAGACATGGAGTACACTGATCACATCGGAGAACGTTTGCATTTCAACTGAAAGCTGCGAGAATCAACGGAAAATGTTTTGCGTTCAAAATGAATCGTGGAACTTAATTATGGAAACAATTAATGTGTTACTGAAGTTTGAATAAAAACGTTACGCTACTTTTAAATTGGATAGTTTGTTGTATTAACATATAAAACATAAAAGAACAGACATACATAGATACAGAGAGACAGATACACAAACAGACGACAGATGGACAGACATATTTACACCAGAGCCGGTAAAACTTAGGTTGGAGCCGATATTATTTTATATCATTTTTAAATTTATTTTATTTTATTTATTTGTAATACCTACAACTTAACCAGTGACACGAATTCTTAGTGCTAATAACTGCACTGTGGTACAGAATTAATTCGTTGTTACCTTTTGACTGCACACACCGTCAACCAGATAAAAAGTGCCGGGACGTAGATAGATCCTAATTAGAGCACATCAGCAAGTCCCGCGACGTAGAATTAATTTTAGGACCATTTATACAAGTTTATCTACTTCCCGGGCCATAAGCAGACGTACATCCAAAGAAGGCGGAGCGGTAGTCAAGTGTATGACGTCAGCTGTTTGCCATTTACCTCATCTGGAGCTAATTTAACAAAACATCAAAAGTTTACGTCTCCACTAGCAGTTATACCAGCCACACGTAAACATGTGTTTGGCATCTATTTCACGCAGAAAATTACACCATTAACAGAAGATGGAGCATTTTAAGAACATTTAAGAAAATGAAATATGTGTACTTCAAACTATATTTGTTGTAGGCCTACTGTTATTAGTAACAAAAATTGTGCTTTAATCGTAGATTTAAGCTTACGTACACAACTAGGCTTACGATGTTTTGTGAAATTAGGCTCAGTACCCTTTTTCGCAGACGCGGTCATTATGTATAACCTTTTTTTTTCATATTGTGTTCTCCACATATAATATTCGATTGTTCAGTGAATGTATCAATGTCTGTCTTTAAAATATAGAATGACACCGTCACATACTAATTTTCTGTGGTAAAATTGTATCTAGAAGGCTCATATAGACTGGATGCGGCGCATGCGTGCGGTGCTGCTACAAAAATAAAATCGAAATACACTAAGTTTCAATGAGAGCGACTAGACTGGATTTGTACGTCTGAAAACGTATGCGGCCAGCCGCAATGAAATAATCGTATATGGTTTATATGCCCAAAACGCATGCGGCCAGCCGCAATGAAATAATCGTATATGGTTTATATGCCAAAACGCAAGCTGGAGACGAATCCAGTCTAACGGAGCCATAAGAATCACTTAAGCCTCGCTCCCACCCCAACTCCCGAAACCATAGCGCACATTCACCATTACATTGTTCTGTGTGGTACCTATCTATCTATCTATCTATCTATCTATATATATATATATATATATTTTTACACAAATCAATACCCACTGTTTCGATATTACGACAGAATTATGATATTTCCAGTTTATTACAGTAACGTAATACACTACAATAATATATACAACTAAACATATATCAAATATTATAGGTCTGTTTTTAAATTAAGGTTACACACCCTGAATATACGTAGACATAGACAACTCCCACAAATACATCTAACACATTGAGGGGAGTGATTAATTGCTCCCGTAAGTTAGATTATGGACAACCATTTGAACTTTTACCATATTGATACCATTTAAATTCAAACTATCTCATAGTCCATTTCTTGACATGGTGAGTTAGCTTGCATGTCTCAATGACTCGGAGAGCTATACCAGTTGGAGCTTCAGCTCCTGGTAAGGTCACCCAAGCTGGACTGGTCAAAGGGTAGAGACTAGACTAATAGGAGGATCTGAGTCAAGAAAGACAACTATCTAGGAGAAGCAAACTCCAAAATCAAAGCTGGGCTGGAGAGGCTTAGAATCCTAATAAGGAAACTCTCCTAGGAGAAGGAAAACTCCAAACTCAACCAAGTCCACTGAAGTCAGAGTGCAGAAGCTATGCATCAGCATTAGCGTGAAAACCGAAAGGAAATGTCTGTACATGCACCAAGCACTATGCTCATGAAACTGATGGATATATCGAAGTGGTGTCGTCCCCATGGACCAAAGCCAGGTGGGTACGGTGCCGGGCCTCCAGCCGCGAAGGGGCCCACGCAAGCAACTGGCAGCTCTGTCAGCTTTAAAGCCATGGGTAGACAGAGAAGTGCTACTGGTCAACATGCAGAAACATCAAAGAAGATCTTCAGAATTGTGCAGTGGAATGCACAAGGAATTCAACACAGACAAAAAAAACCCAGAACTCCAAGCCTTCTTGAAAGAAAACAACAACATATATTATGTGCATTCAGCAAACCCATCTCAGGGAAACAAATATGTTCTTCATCAGAGGATTCGAAACCTTCAGAAAAGACAGACCAATAGGACACAAAGGCGGAGTCTTGACACTTGTTAGGATTGGTATCTCAGCAGTCCAGACTAACCAGGCAGAAGAGGAAGAATTAGAATTCATCACAACCACGGTCTCCTTTCCTCCGGAGAGATGACTATTACCAACTGCTATAGTCCACCAAAGTCCAAACTGAACCTCCAATCCATTCTTTTGGAAAGGGAAAACCATATCATTGTAGGAGACTTCAATGGCCACTCGCCCAGCTGGGGCTATGAAGTTACAGACAGTAGAGGAGAAGAGCTCGAGGACTGGATGGTAGACAGTCAGCTAATCCCCATCAACCAGCCAGTTAGGTGGAACTGACCACCTCCCTGTGACTTTGGACATTGCTAAAAGGAAACACACTAAATATAAAAGAAAAGAACCCAGTTGGAACTACAAGAAAGCTAACTGAAGCAGTTTCAAACATCACACAGACCAACTTTGCAAGGCAGTACATCTCACGGAAGACATCAACTTAAATGCCAAACTCCTCACAGAAGCCATTCTGAATGCAGCCAAAAAATCTATTGCACGTGGATCCAGAAAGGATTACAAGCCATACTGGACTGACAAACTGAGGAAAACCCACAACAAACTGTCAGATGCAAGATCCCAAATAGAACAAGTACCCACACCTGTTAAAATAAGAATACACAAACAGCTAAAGAAAACCTTCACAAAAAAAAAAAAATGAGGAACTCCGTCGCAGCTGGCATCTAGAACGAGAGACAGAAGAGATATGGCACCTCAGAAAGTCGCTCAATAAAGATGCCACACTCTCACAAAGGAATACCACCATAGAAGAAGCTGGGACACTCCACACGAGAAAGCAAGCAGCAGATATTCTGGCAGATGCATTTCGAAGTTAATGTTCTCTCCAAATCCCACCAGAAAGGAACAAAACGATCAAAGACAGTCTCCCAGAAAAGACCAGAAATCAAAACCCAAACCTATCAATGATCTCAAATTTAGGAATGTCGTAACTGACTGATGCCATCGGGAAACTCACCAATGAAATGATTCAACATCTGGGATAAATAGCCAAGGAAAAGTTGTTGCAACTCTACAACCAGTCATGGAACAATGGGACCTTCCCCCCAGCCTGGAAGGAGGCCATAATTATCCCCATCCTGAAAAAAAGGCAAAGACGGGAAAGACAAAACAAGCTTTCAGGAGAAGAAAAGTCATAGCAGTTTTCATGGATCTCTCAAAGGCCTTTGACAAGGTCTGGAAGGATGCACTCTTGCTGAAGCTACTGAATGCAGGAATAGCAGGCAAACTGTACAGCTGGATCAAGAGTTACCTGCAACATCGAACAGCCAAAGTAAAACTAAATGAATGTTTGAGCCACCTCATAAAGATCAAACAAGGTGTACCAGAAGGTAGTGTCATATGTCCAACTCTCTTCACAGTCTTCATCAATGACATCATTGAAAATATGTCCAAATATGTCTCCAGGGCACTTCATGCAATCTGGAATACAGCAGAAAACACCAACACTGCCACAGTCCGCATGCAAGATGCTTTGAATTCCATCAGCAAATGGGCATCAGACTGGTGTGTCACTGTAAACGGCAAAAAGACTGTAGCCACCTGTTTCTCTATCTCTACTACAAAGGAAACCTTCAAATTGACTGTCAGTGGAAAAGAGCTACCCGAAGGAGAACACCCCGACTTATCTCGGAATCAATCTAGACACACGGTTAACGTGGAACCCACACATAAAAGAGTTGGTAGGTACAAAATGGGGAGCAAACAGAAAGATCCTACAAAAAGTGTACACAGGAGTTGTAAAAACTGTTATGGAATACGGATCAACAGCCTGGGCAACCGCTGCAAAGACATACACCAATAGACTGACAAAGATACAGAACACAGGAATGCGCCTTATAACAGGTGGCATGAAAACCACTCCAATCAGTGCACTGGAACAAACAACATGACTGCTGCCACTAGACACACGAAGAAAGGAGAAACTCTTAATCACGGCCGAGAAACTAAAGAGGCTTCCATCTCACCCAGCACATCAACAACTCCAAGAGCGAACAACAACAACAACGAAACAAACCCTGCTTAAAACGAAGCAGCGTAAACCATGTTGCCAGACAGCTTGGACACACATACTCTGAATTCCTACCATGGACACCTGAAGAATGGGAACCCTTGATAGATGTAGAGGATTGGACAACATCATCGAAAGACGTAACCTTTGTAGAGGATGTTCCAGGAATCATCAGGAAGGGAGAACAGTCAGATGCCATCCTAAAGTCTCTCACACTGGAAATGCTTCAAGACACGTACAACACTTCACAATGGACCCATGTCTACACAGATGGCTCAGCTGAAGAGTACAGTACCGGTAGTGGTGTCCACGTAAGATTTTCTGATGGACGAGTAATTTCCAGATCATACCCAGCAGGAAAACAGTAAACCTTCAGAGCAGAAACAAATGCCCTTCTTCAAGCCACCAGAATCATCAATTTGGAGAATCCACTTCCATCACATGTTGTGTTCCTGACAGATTGCAAATCCCTCACTCAGAGCATAAAGTCACCTGAAGAAAACTTAGTAATAGCAGTTTAACAGGGACTGGCTTTACTTTCTCTACACAGGCTGGCAAAGGAGGGAAGCACAATGGAACAGCCAAATTATCCAATCTCCTTTAGAGAGACACACACCATAATTAAGAGAAGGTTCCTATGCAGCCAAGGATCCAATCCATCATCTGGAGAGATATCAAGAGACAACCATTTTCAGGCTAAGAACCGGTCACTGCCATCTCAGATCCCATATGGACCGCCTGAAACTGGTAACACTGATGAATGTCCATGTCAAAGAGGACCACAGTCCTCAGAGCACATCCTGCAATTCTGCCCCCATATACGATGAAGCCAGGATAAAACACTGGCCGGACGGAGCAACAGTGGGTGTCAGGGTTCCAAAGAAGACTTGAAAAAATTGCGTTTTTTATCACCACAACCAGACTCCAAATCTAAAGCATGATCAACTATAACTTGAACGCAGAAGAGGAAGAAATTCAATGACAATGTGAGCTAAAATTATTCTCATTTTGAACGAATTTCAGGGGACTGATAGGGAGCGATAGCTGCCGTTAGACGGCGATGTCTACCAAACCCTAAACATTCAAAATAAAACTTTTCAGCCTCTATTAGAATGAATGGATGAATGTTTAACGGCACTCCAGCACTATTAGAAATTAATTTTTGGGTTACAACGAACTTAAAGTTTAGTACTAAACCAATTTTACTGAATTAATTAATTATTATATCCACATCATTATTACCAATGTATAATTAGCATTACTGTGAATAACACAGTCCCTTTTTAGTTGATAGCGCTAACACGAGTTTATTAAAATTGTAGTTGTGTTGATATTTGCTTTAGTAAATGATGCTATAATATAGTTAGGCTAATTTGTAGTTTTGATTATTAGACGGCAACATTGCAGTTTTACTGTAGATACAAATATATTTTTGAATTTTCATTTGAAAGAAAAATACAATGATTTCAGTGAACTTGTGCATTATGTCGGTGAAAATTTAATAGTCTTTTCGGTCTTTTTGCGATCCCTGTTACTAGAGACGATTTTAGATGTGATGACTCCATGAGTTGCTCCCCTTAGATCGTCTGTTTGGTACTTGCTTAATCGTGAAAATAAATGTGTGTGTGTGTGTGTGTGTATGTGTGTGTGTGTGTGCTATCACAAAACTATTACCTACTAAGATGAAATTACAGGAGGGGTGGGGGTGACTATGGGGAACAGGGGATATGGGCCAAACTCAGAAAAGCGCAATCCAATGAATTGGGTTTTTTAAAGGCCAGAAAAAAAGAGGCATTTAAGTATATTTAAGGAAGGGAAGGGAAGGGAAGCGGGTCTCCTCGATCCCCTAAACTCGCCTCTGAATTAAGTTTATACCTTTTGTATACCTAATTATTGAGGAGAAATCTAAAAACAAACGTACATCTAAACATGATGTGTGAACCCTTTGTAGCTATTATTTATATAAGTCTACTCCCAAAGAATACGTCTAGATAATAAAAAATACATTTAGCATGTATGAAATATAAAGTATTATACGATTGATACATTCTTTATTCCATTTGACCCGATTTAATTATATCTGATTTTGATTCGCAGTTTTAGAAGAAAAAAACCATGATGTAGACAAAAATCTATACAGCATTAGGATAACATTGGAATATACCAACGATACACATTCTAAAAAAAATATATGTATGGTCATTTTTATAACTAAAAGAAAACAAAAACTTCTGTTCGTCGTATGAATGTTGCAATGATTACAAACTCAATATAGTCCCTTTAAAACAAAACTAAAGAGAGAACTATTCAAAGGTGATCTCCACTTCTGGTTCTCCTTCAGATCCGCTGATGTTAAAGAAAAATAAGAACACGTGTAATTTCCTGTATTCTAATACCAAACAATGAAAAGGGTTAAGTAGTAATATAGCCGTTAATACAGACATGTACATGTGTCCGCCATTCCTGTTTCTAATACAGAAAATAACAATTGTTTAAAAAACATATACTTCAAATGCAAATGCAGCATGTACCAGGTTTCCATAAATACCACTTTTCAGGGAACATTTAGTTTTGAACATCTTGATTAGCGATTTTTCTAGTCAATTGAAAATTGATTAACAACTGCTGTTTAATGTTCTAAAATTGTGTAGCGATCTCTGAACAAAATGTGCCCTGCTTTTCACTAAACTATTTTCAAATACTTCCTTATTAGAACAGCTATATAGCTGCTTTAACATTTAAGATCACTGACTGGATTATTAAAGTGGCATCATGTGAAATCATGTGCTTCATCTTTCTGCACAAGAAACGCAAAGATCTTAACATTTCCGACAAACAATATGGATTATCGGACCAAGTGGTAACAACAATTTTATACAGTAATAGCGATGCATAGGAGTAGAAATATATGAACTCAAACAGACGTGAAATTGAAAAGCGATAAAACGGTAGTCTGCTACTCCCCCGTCGCAGTTACAAACTGACCTTTATTGGAGACTGCGAAAAACATGTGCAAGAATTCTCCAAGACATTCACTTACAACGATCGTCAATTCAGACTCATGCCCACCAAACACAGAATCGCATCATTAATAGGGTTTTGCTAGTTTTCCCGAGAAAACACCTTTCCTTTTTTTTTTTGATCGGCCATTAGGAATTTCCGTGATGGAATCTCGAGCCCAGGAAGTTTGGCGTATTAACGACGCATTCATGGCGGCGTTCACAAATGGAAGTTAACTAAACATGGAATGCCTGGATCAACAGTGGGACAAGAGTTGCTGCTTTTCTCGGAGAGTTGTGCACACAAAACACTGTTTATTGGCGGGCTGTTGTGGCTTCCAAAGCTCGATAGATTTTTGGCAGGGATGAATGGCACCAGACTAGAAGTTTGTGTAATACATCACAAAATCCGATAGCTTGATGGTACATGCATTCTGATTCTGAGTTACCGTAAAATACCAGATTGCAAGATGGGGGAAGGGCTCGAAATAGAAAGTAAAATATCGCCTGCTGAGGGTTTTTTTCTTTCAAATAGCAGGTCAAAAGTAAAACAAAATTGTCTGTAGGAAATAAGAAAGCACGAGGTGATAGGAGGGTTTGGGACAGTGTGTGGAAAACTATGTCTGTGGTATGTATTTTGGAGGATTTTGGAATTTAAATCTAGCAGAATCAAGAGTTAGGTAACAAATGAGATAATCTTACATACATCTCTCGCTTAAAACGTGACCTGCAATATTTGGTAGTTTTAGCAAGTGAATTTGCATTCCACCTGCTGGGGGCGGGACGTAGCACAGTGGTAAAGCGTTCGCTTGATGCACGGTCGGTTATACCAATATTATTTAGACGGTGCTGCCGGTACTCTGACGCAGTAAACTGTAGGCTCACTGTCTAATATATATAAAGCTTAGCCAGTCATCCTAGAGGACCTAGGTAAACTGTAGGTTATTGTCTTTATTGTGATATGTACCAGTATTAATTCTGTATTACAAGGTTACTGAATGAGTAGTTAAGGGTTAATTAAAAATTAACCAGTTAGGAATAGAGTTGTAATTCCTTTATTAATTAAGTTCCCCTGGCAGCGTATCTCAATTATCACACGTGTGTGGGTTGTATTACCGTGAAGTGATTAGAATATTGTGTAAACTAGACACCTAGAGATTAACTAATTAAGTGATTAGTTCTGGGTTGTTATTTTAGTGTTGTTGTTAATTAACTACTGCGGCAAGTACATTTGTCAGCGTAGTGTTAATACAAATTCCAAAGTTTATTGTGTTTTGTTGTGTTTTCTAGTGAACTAAACATGCTACATATATATTTATATATAAGATCTTATCTCTGATTATACCTAAAGCCGAGCCACTCGGGTATTAGACTGCCCGATACAGAGAGATCTAATAGATATACAGTTAGGAGAGATATTTGGATAATCGTGTTTTATTAAGTTACGGGTATTATAGGATCCCCGTGACAGATGCTCTAAAGTCATTACTACTCTTACTTTTTCAACATATCTTCATTTGTTTTAAAGCCCCTCCCTTTCCAACGTTCCAGAAACTACTTTGTTTTGTTGGGTGGGTTATTTTTACCTTTGATATCATGTTTGTTCATCATTTCACCGCTAAAGTTTTGGGTCATGTTAAAGCAAACGAACGTTCATATCTGTGTTTATGTTCATAACTCAGTCATCTGGGTTATCGTTTCACTTGGTTTAAATAGATTTATTTGCTGTAATAATAAACAGTTTAGGGATTGGCCAACATGGTTCCCATGCTTATACTGTATAATACTTTATTTTCGCGTGGAATTTATTTTCGCGTTTTTCGCGTGTGAATGAAATTCGTGAAAAATTAACCAGCTAGGAATAGAGTTGTAATTCCTTTTATTAATTAAGTTCCCCTGGAAGCGTTTCTCAATTATCACACGTGTGGGTGTTGTGTCACGCTGAAGTGATTAGAATATTGTGTAAACTAGACACCTAGAGATTAACTAATTAAGCGATCAGTTCTGGGTTGTTACTATTTTGTTTTTGTTAATTAACTACTGCGGCAGAACCTTTGTCAGTGTAGATTAATACAGATTCCAAAGTGTATTGTGTTTTTGTTGTGTTTTCTAGTGAACTAAACGTGCTATATTATACATACTTTATATAAGATCTTATCTCTGATCATACCTAGAGACGAGCCACGCGGGTATAACTGCCCGTTACAGAGAGATCTAATAGATATACAGTTAGGAGAGATATTTGGATAATCGTGTTTTATTCAGTTACGGGTATTATAGGATCCCCGTGACAGTAGCCCACGAAGTGGTGACAGCGGGTTTCCTGTATCAATACATATGGTCCTTAACCATGTGTCTGACGCCATATGACCGTAAATAAAATGTGCTGAGTGCGTCGTTAAATAAAACATTTCCTTCCTTCCTTCCATCTGCTGTGTCAAAAATGGATGTCTTTTCGCACGCCGCTATTTCGAGCCCTGTTGAGGGCTTTTATTTATTCAGAACGAGTGGATGTTTAACGACACTCCAGCACGAAAAATACATCGGCAATTGGGTGTCAAACGTATCACAGGCATTTTAGTAGTCAAATTCAAATTCATTATTGCTTTACGTTTTTACAACAATATACCGGTACACCAACTTAAAGACCTAGCTATTAAAGAGGGGCGGGGCGTGGCCTAACGGTAAAGCGCTCACTTTGATGCGCGACGGTTGATATAACAAAAAGGTTTGCTTTGTTTAACGACACCACTAGAGCACTTTGATTTATTAATCATCGGCTACATTTAGTAATTTTGACATATAGTCTCAGAGACGAAACCCGCTACCATTTTCCATTAGGAGCAAAGGATCTTTTATATGCATCATTTCACAGACAGAATATCACATACCACGGCCTTTGATACACCAGTGATGATGCACTGACAGGAACGAGAAATAGCCCAATGGGCCCACCAACGGAGATCGATCCCAAACCGACCGCGCATGCGAGCGCTTTACCACTGGGCTACGTCCCGCTACGTTGATATAACAAAAACAGTGGCCGACAAATCAGACATAAATAATAAAAATGGTCCCTCCAGTCCCCACACCCGTGTCAATTTTAAAACATCATTAATTCGATGCAACCCTCATTTTGACTTTTATTAATTTTTAAATATACTTACTTGTGATATTCATATACTCTGCACAGCTCTTTACGCCGTGCTTTTATTTTAAATTGATGCTAATCTTTAATTAAATCATATTTTTACCATTGTTTGACACCCAATAACAGATATATTTTTGTGCTGGGGTCTCGTCAAACATTCAATTATTCATTTAAAGTACACTGAAATATGAAATAATTATACTGGTAGACAGTCGTCTATAAGTTCAGTCTGACATCCTCAGCGTTATTATCATAAACAATGCGTAACAAAAAAATCCCCAAACCCCCACAAATCCTCTATTAGAACTCAATTACCCAGCAGCTGCATTAAGTATATAATTTTGAAACATGTCATTTCGTAAATAATTCGTTTGCACTTCTCCAAGATCAACGTGACTCGACCCAGATTGCTTTAGTGTGGATCCATTTTATTGCACTTCACGACATCACAAATTAGCCTACGTTTATAGCTATAATTATTCACCTGCATATAGTCAATTGGAGCCCAATTCAGTATGCCACAAAAGTAATAGTTCTCAATAAATTTACTTTGGCGAGAAATGAAGGAAAAAAGTTTTAAAAATATACTCTTTTTTTTATTAATAAGTAAACGATTAATATCCAAAATCAATTTTAGATTTTTGACATTTTCTTTGCGATATTGAACACCAAAACATAGGTGCAATATGATAGGCGATACATGATAACAGGCTGTAATGGGCCCTGTAATGCTTTATATTATTACAGTTAATGAAGACTTCATACAGGTAGTAGTCTACCAAATAGCATCTCGTCCAGGTCAAAGTTCGAGGTGAACCCAACTTTTGATACAGCACTTCATGGTTCCTCGAATGCCATTGGTGACATAGGTGACAGGACTTGTAATAAAGTGTTGTTTTATGTGACCAAGATCTTGCTGTGATTTGGTTTGAACCAGTGTTAGTGTACCACGTACTGTGATGCTTAAAAGATAGGTGGAATGTCATAAGAATAAGCATGTCAATTTTTGTGCGGGACAGCGGTTGTGAAGGACGCTTCCTGTTATCTCAGAAACTAGCAGCTTGACCTCCCCCCCCCCCCCCCCCGTCCCCCATTTTCTGTGATTTATTTCAAGGGTGAGGTGTTCTAGTATTTATATATGTTGTGTGTATGTTGATTGATACGTTGCAAGTAACCGTTATAGCCCCATATGTTATTATGGTCGTCTATGGAGTTTTAGTTTTTTTGAAGAATGGCTATTTTAGATAAGCAAGTTTCATGTATTTTCTAAAAAAAAGATTTTTTTTTTGCAATTTCTCTTGTTACACGTAGCTAAGATTATTATTATTATTATATTTAATTGACCTATTTAACTTATTTATTAGACTGTTCAAGGTCAAGTGTCTTGTACTGTAAAATATGAATATCACGGAAAGTGTCACGTAAATGTTTATTAATTGAATATTTTAGAAAAACTATGAATCTTGGAGAATATTCTGGAAACCGCATGGTGCATTCCACTGAAAGAATTGGAGTCAGTTCCGGTTCATCAGGAAATCACACTTGGATGTTAATATTCTAATTAGAGTCAGTTCTTGTTGATTGTGGCTGGTGTAGATGTTGCAACATATTATCGAGATGTAAAACATACACAATGCTTAATCCTTATTTTAAACTAAAGAATAATTCAAGACACTGATTTGTGTCACCACATTGCAATAATATTGCGCCCCAAACACAAAAGCCCTCAATTCCTGGTTAGGACTCCTTCACTGTTATGATAGTGATTCATGAGTGTGTATCACCACAACTGTACTTATTCCAATGAACTCTGTCCCTTGTTAGTTTTGATTTGGTAAACTAGTCTGGGAGTGGCAGTCCTCTGTGTACCCTTAATTCCAAGTTAGGACTCCTTCACTGTTATAACACTGATTCATGAGTGTATGTCACCACAGCTGCACATACTCTAATGAACCCTGTCCCTTGCTAGTGTTGATTTGGTAAACTAGGCTCGTAGTGGCAGTCCTCGTTTTGGCGATACAAGAGGGATAATATCTCCAGTAAAGAATCTTCTCGGAAGTGGTTGTCCTCCTAATGATGAGGCACTAAATATACTAGTAGGTTCATGGAATCATCCACTGTTTTCTCGTTCCAGCCAGTGCACCGCGACTGGTATATCAAAGGCCGTGGTATGTACTGTCCTGTCTGTGGGATGGTGCATATAAAAGATCCCTTGCTGCTAATCGGAAGGAGTAGCCCATGAAGTGGCGACAGTGGGTTTCCTGTCTCAATATCTATGTGGTCCTTAACCATGTGTCTGACGCCATATAACCATAAATAAAAACAATGTGTTGAGTGCGTCGTTAAATATAACATGTTTTGCTTTGTTCAAGAAAGTATCACTGCAAGAGACCTATTTTCCTCAAACATAATGCAAGCGCCGTCATAATTATCAACGAATTATTTCATTTCATTTAACATATTATTTTCGTAATAAGGTTAAAACACGCTGTCCTGGACATACCTCAGCTATCTCTGTTGTCTGTCCAGGACAGTAGGTTAGAGGTTAGTTGTTAGAGAGAAGTTGGTATAATGGTCTTACATCTACCCATAGAGTCGTTAAACTCGCTCTGGGTGGGAGTTGTCACTGAGGTGCGAACTCAGTACCTACCAGCGTTACGTCTGATGGCTTAACGACAGCGACACCGAAACTGTTTCACTGTAACAGATACGTAGGTGAGATGTGATGCTAAATCTTCCAACGAAGACTTTTAATATACAGTACTTAGTAGGCCGACGTTTATTTCGATTTCCGGATGGATAAAAAGACTTCGAGACATCGGTGTGAATGTAAATAACAGCCGTCCAAAAAAGATTGCTGAACTTGTTTAAAAAAATTCAAAGCTTTTCTTTTTCTTTTGAAAGCACCTAGGCTACACCAACGGATTTTGAAGTTTAGATGTGAATGAACTGGGCGAAAGAGAAGCAAAAATGGTCTGATGTTCATTCTGCCCTCCATTACAGCAAGCTGCAGGGACAATGTGCCCAAAATATTATGACGTCACTACTTCGGACTCTTTTATAAAGACGATGATGATCTTGTGAAAAGTAGAGCTTAGAGCCAGAAAGATCAAAGAGAACCTGAATGACTCGCATTGTCCGTGATCGCAGCTAACTTGCTTTCTAAGTGTCCACTATTGACTACGAGAGATGTAACGACCAGAAATTAACGTATTTGATATTTTTCTTTAGTGGAGAATGGTCATCGCGTTTTAAAGAGCGCAAGCACAATTTACATTAGATATTATGGCGCTTACAGATTTCATTAGGGCCTGACGCCGGTCGGCAATAAATCGGACATCAAAGTGAGGGACCGAGCCTGGAAGACGGACGGCCGTTTGAGATTGGACCTCTATTAAAAAGAACAGCCAGAGTAATCAATGATATGTGTATACTGGTACCGTAACTGGCGTCAGTGGCGTACCGTTGTTACAGGGCCATACCTATTCTATATAACTAAGGGGTTGGGGAAATAAAAACGAATCAACACACACAGCAATAGAGAGGTTTCTTCAGCTAGACAAAACATAAGAAAAAAGAAAAAGAAAGAAAGAAAAAAAAAATGGACAAGGAAAATGGACATTTTTCTCGCATAATGCCTGATCCTAACCCCGCCACCCGCTGTACACGGCACTAGAAAGTTAAGCCATTAGGGTTTTGTCTGGTAGATGCTGGGTTCATGTCCCGGTACAGCCTTCGACATAGAGTGTATTTACAACTTGGTGAGGAGGTGTAGGACCATCACACCGACTTCTTTGCTATCAGCTAATCACTAATTGGATACGATCACGAAGATAAAATAATAAATCAATAAAATACGCTGCATGACTAGTCTATACCCCGCCTGTATTATAACTCGTATATGTATGGGGGCGGGATTTAGCTCAGTCGGCTGAGTACTTGCTTGAGGTGCTTTGCGTCGCAGGATCGAACCACCTCAGTGGATCCATTCAGCTTATTTGTTTTATTCTCGTTCCAACCACTGCACCACAACTGGACAAAGGCCGTGGTATGTGTTTTCCTGTCCGTGGGAAAGTGCATATAAAAGATCCCTTGCTGCATTAGAAAAAATGTAGCGGGTTTCCTCTGATGACTACGAGTCAGAATTACCAAATGTTTGACATCCAATACCCGATGGTTAATTAATCGATGTGCTCCAGTGATGTCATTAAACAAAACAAAACAAAACGTACATGTATGCTAATTAATATCCATTATTAAAGTTGTTTTTGTTTAATGACACCACTAGGGCACATTAATTAATCATCTTCTACTGGATGTCAAACATTTGGTAATTTTGACTCGTAATCGTAATATGCAGGGGATATTTTTTATGCACTTTCCCACAGACAGGAGAGCACATACCACAGCCTTTGATATACCAGTCGTGAGGCACTGGTTGGAACGAGGTGTGTGTGTGTGGGGGGGGGGGGGGGGTAGAATCCAGTGAGAGAATGGGTCCACCCAGGAGGTTCGATCCTGTGATCACAGCACCTAAGGCAAGCGCTGTACCGACTGAGCTAGATCCCGCCCCCTAGTATCCATTATTTCCCGTTCCATTAGTTACCTCTCTCGATTACTTACTGGCCAACCTTAAGTGACATAGCACATATCAACATATAAACCGGGGTTAACGCCTTTAGCAAATCGAAAAATATTGTGTTCTTTTTCGTTTTGTTTTAGGATGCGAATTAAGATTTTTGTTTTGCTGAAGACACAAAATGGACAAGCCAATCAGTTTTAAACATGAACAACAACAACAACAACAACAACAACAACAACAACAACAACAACAACTTCTATCAGTTATGTATATGCTGCTATTGACCGTTATCTTGTTTTCATGAATGCATCTGTTAATATAGGCTTATGTCTGTCAACCAGAACCTACCGCCATGCAAAAGACGGAATAAATATTGTTTAAAACAACAACAACAAAATCTAAAAGTTACTGCCAAATAGAATGTATAGGGAGACGAGTACAAAACGGTCAAAACACATTGTGAGAAAAAAGCCAAAGACGAGACAAAAGTGATATTTAAAATACATAACCAAAGACTTGACCTTAAGGGCTTGACCTTAGCAGGAGGCCAGGGTATTTTGGCTACAGATTTCTCGCTCGGGCTACCAGATGTCTAATCCCGGTAGTCCGCTGGGCTACTAGATGTTGTTTTGGACGTCCAGTTACTGCGCAATCAACAAGATGGTTAAACACATAAAACAACATGTTTAAATAAAAATAAATGATTTTGCTTTTTTTCACTCTTTTTTTTTAAATTTATTAAAATTATGGGGCTACCAATGTTTACTGAAGGCTACCAGATTTCATAATCTGGAAGCCCGGTGGGCTACCACTTAAAACAAGTTACGGTCAATGCACACTTTAAGTATGTACAGCTATTTTTATTAATTTGACAATATTGGCATATCATTCATTTCACATTACCTGTATATCGCGGCCTATTTTAAAAGTAAGCTATATATTAAAATGAAAATTTCATCATCAATATTATAACACTGCATACTATATAAAAATAGTTTTCAGTAATTATACATGTTTGCGTATATCTATGGAACCCAACTGTAGTTGCCATGGTTCAATATCCAGCACGTGTCGCCGCATATCATCAGCGGTGAGAAAATATCTTTCCTTCCAACGCTGAAGAGTCGTTGGTCAGGACTGAATGGTGCTTGAACTTTGATTGCATGGGTGAACACAGACGGATGAGTGATAATTATCTCCCTTTAGAAAGCGATGGTCAATAATATCTAAATTAAATCATAGCATGTTTGACACCCTGTGATCGACGTAAGCCTGTAGCTCGGTGACGTATGGGGCTCGGGAGCATGGGATATTCAAAGTATCTGTCAGACTCGCCGCTGTTCAGAACCTGTACAAACATCTTAAAACCCGATCTTGGAGTCTCAGAGATGACATAATAGGAGGGAAAATAAGACGCATTATGCAATAAGAGAAAGGGAGAGAGAATGTCAGCTTTCTTCTCAAACATCTTAAGGCATCTTGATGACTGGTGTTGTATACCCACTCGATGACGCAGTGCAATCGTATGTTCTCAATCATGCTTAATATTGGATCCGTATCCTTGAATGAATCGGTCCCAACCCAGAACAAGTAAGTAGAACTCATTGGGGACTTTGTAAATCCACTGCACGAATTTCTCCTGTTACGACAGACGTGCAGTAAACGACACAAGGAAGGAATGTTTTATTTAACGACACACTCAACACATTTTAATTACGGTTATATGGCGTCAGACATATGGTTAAGGACCACTCAGATATTGAGAGAGAACAACCACGCAATGCGCTACTCTTTCCGATTAGCAGCAGCGGATCTTTTATATGCACCATCCGTGGGGTAGCACATACCATGGCCTTTGATATACCAGTCGTGGTGCACTGGCTGGAGCGAGAAATAGCCCAATGGAGTCAGCGACGGGGATCGATCCCAAACCGACCGCGCATTAAGCGAGCGCTTTACCACTAGGCTACATCCCGCCCATTAATACAGCGGTATCATAGGATAACGACATTCATAACGATACCTTCCAGACCATAAACATCTGGTCAACGATATGTCAACTACTAGTATGTCGTTACACATAACGAAGACTTCGGTAAAATATATCTTAGGTGACCGAGGTGTGTGTCAAGGAAAGAATGCTTGATTGAGCACTTATAATTGGATATACTGTGATAATGCATGTTTACTTCCGTCGTTGAACACGTGTAGACTGTCCGATGAACTGATCGCTAGCACATGCGAAGGAAAACAGCATAAAGCTTTTTAGTGTTAGCATTGTTTTATTATCATGCATGTACTTGATCGTGTTCTTGATTTAAAGTTTTAAACAGCTGTTGTGTTTTGTGGTTTGTTCCGTGACAGGAGGGAGCACCGCTTTGTTACTACTAGCCTCGTACATCGAAAACTAATGTGGTATAGTTGAACGAGACTACATTTTTTTTTTTTTTTCGGCCTTTATAAAAAGTTTATTTTCGCATGGAATATATTTTCACGAATTTCATTCACACGCGAAAAACGCGAAAATAAATTCCACGCGAAAATAAAGTATTATACAGTATAAGCATGGGAACCATGTTGGCCAATCCCTAAACTGTTTATTATTACAGCAAATAAATCTATTTAAACCAAGTGAAACGATAACCCAGATGACTGAGTTATGAACATAAACACAGATATGAACGTTCGTTTGCTTTAACATGACCCAAAACTTTAGCGGTGAAATGATGAACAAACATGATTTCAAAGGTAAAAATAACCCACCCAACAAAACAAAGTAGTTTCTGGAACGTTGGAAAGGGAGGGGCTTTAAAACAAATGAAGATATGTTGAAAAAGTAAGAGTAGTAATGACTTTAGAGCATCTGTCACGGGGATCCTATAATACCCGTAACTTAATAAAACACGATTATCCAAATATCTCTCCTAACTGTATATCTATTAGATCTCTCTGTATCGGGCAGTCTAATACCCGAGTGGCTCGGCTTTAGGTATAATCAGAGATAAGATCTTATATATAAATATATATGTAGCATGTTTAGTTCACTAGAAAACACAACAAAACACAATAAACTTTGGAATTTGTATTAACACTACGCTGACAAATCTACTTGCCGCAGTAGTTAATTAACAACAACACTAAAATAACAACCCAGAACTAATCACTTAATTAGTTAATCTCTAGGTGTCTAGTTTACACAATATTCTAATCACTTCACGGTAATACAACCCACACACGTGTGATAATTGAAATACGCTGCCAGGGGAACTTAATTAATAAAGGAATTACAACTCTATTCCTAACTGGTTAATTTTTAATTAACCCTTAACTACTCATTCAGTAACCTTGTAATACAGAATTAATACTGGTACATATCACAATAAAGACAATAACCTACAGTTTACCTAGGTCCTCTAGGATGCCCGGCTAAGCTTTATCTTACCAAAGAAAGAAAGAAATGTTTTATTTAACGACGCACTCAACACATTTTATTTACGGTTATATGGCGTCAGACATATGGTTAAGGACCACACAGATTTTGAGAGGAAACCCGCTGTCGCCACATAGGCTACTCTTTTACGACATGCAGCAAGGGATCTTTTATTTGCGCTTCCCACAGGCAGGATAGCACAAACCATGGCCTTTGTTGAACCAGTTATGGATCACTGGTCGGTGCAAGTGGTTTACACCTACCCATTGAGCCTTGCGGAGCACTCACTCAGGGTTTTGAGTCGGTATCTGGATTAAAAACCCCATGCCTCGACTGGGATCCGAACCCAGTACCTTCCAGCCTGTATACCGATGGCTAACAACGACTCCACCGAGGCCGGTATGTTACCAAATACTCGTATAAATATATTAGAACAGTGAAGCCTACAATTTACTTCGTCAGATTACCGGAGACACTGTCTAAAGAATATTGGTACAATACAGTATTAAAATAGTTAAAGTCACATCAATCACATCAAGGTTATACAAACAGAGCAGAAAAATATATTTACCAGTCCTGTCGGACAAACGTTCCCCGGGAGCCTTCCAATGTTTCTCCTTTTTTTTTTATATATTTAAAATCCTATCTATTTATTCAAAAATCTCAGAGACAGCGAATATCGCCTTGGGGCACAACGCGGTACCTCACCTATCATGTGATATTGCCACAACTCCTAGAGACGGTATTTTCCGTTACAAGCCTAGACTGGTCGTCGTCTAGTTCGCGAGAGATACCATGGTCGTAAACCGCACTACCGAAGGTATTACGTAACTACTGGCCACATGGCCTCCACACTTGGTCTGGGTGTGTATTAGAGGGTACGGTCGCGCGGGGGTATTACGTAACCAAGCTGCACACGGCCCTCTAAAACAATTAACATCGCCACAGGCGAAAAGATAAGAGCATGTACCGTCACAGCATCCAACATGTTTTTGACCTGGCGTCTTCTCCCAATTGCACTAGACTAATTCAGATGCCAACATGATGTCACAGACGCTTTTGTCCTCAAAATAAAAATAATGTTACTATCGTCTGGAGTCCTTAGAAACGGCATTTACGTTATCGCCACGGTCGTTTTATACACGGCAATGTCGAGATTTTCATTTTCTTATAAATTTCAATTTAATGTTCGTTTTTATTTGTGGAAGCGTCCTTAGCACTAGAATAGTACATCAACATTAAATGTAATATTTTAATTATATAGGTCGTAGAAAGCTAAACCCGTCGGCAGACGCAGTAAACTCATTCTGTTCCGGTTTGCTTATGCCAGATCCGTAAATAATGTGTGTTGGGAAGAGGAGCGGGAGGAAAGGAAAAATGTGTCCTCGTAAACATAAAAAAAAAAAAAAAATTGCTTTTTAAAATATATCTCTATTGTCTAACTGGGGAAGACCGTGTATTATTACCGTGCCATGATTCTGATTTACAGCCCCTCCCCCACCCCCCCCCATACACAAGTTATTTCAGACTAGGCATGACCTTATTTTGCAAAGAATATCACGACACTGATACGACTATATATATTTTTTCCAACAGTTGAAGATAGTGAAACAATATCCAAAGTCACAGTAACGGCATTTAAAATTGTATACGTCAACTCCAAAAGTACACATGCATTTAACCGTCAACGGGTTACTATTAACTGAACAGCAAGCTAGGAAATAAAAATGGTTTTGGACTCATACTAACATTTCTCGATTTGCATACATGTTGGAGTTTATACCCACAACGAAAGCATATGAACCTTGATTGCACGGAACAAGTTAAACCAGTTCCACCTAATTACTTACCTACCTACCTACCTACCTACCTACCTACCCTACCTACCCTACCTACCTACCTACTTACCTGCCTGCCTGCCTACCTACCTACCTGCCTACCTACCTACCTACCTAACTAACATTAGAATGGCACAACCCTTCCCACATATCATTTTAAGATAAATTATCTGTCGCGTCGCACGCGTGCGGTTAGGATGCAGCAATTGAAATCAATGATTTCTAAAATAATCCCTCGCATGGCTGGCGGCCGGTTAAGATACAGCTTTAAACTATGTCAGAATTACCAAATGTTGGACATTTAACAGCCGATGATTAATAAATCCATGTGGTCTAGTGGTGTCATTAAACAAAACAACTTTAACTTTAAAGTGATCTTAGAGCTTCGTGAAACGGGTCCCATATGGTAATAACTCATATTATACGGACAGCGTGCTTGAACACTGAGTGAACCTAAGCATGCAAATAATAACATAAACCCCCCCAAAACAAAAACCCATAACATACAGAGAAATTCTATTAAAAAAACCGGTTAATTTGAAACACAAACAAGTAAGCCGAAAACCCCACCCCAAAAGTATTTTTGCTAGACATCTCGACAGATATAGAACAGTTACTCTTAGTTCATATACGGCAGAACTCGTCAGTGCTTTTGCAGGACTCAGTAGTAGCGACAGAATCAATACCCATGACGATAACACTATAAAAGAGGAAAACGCTAAATAATGACTGATAAGATATCGGTTAATTTATTTGTTATCAATATATCTGAGCACTGAATAACGTCTAGTACTTAAGTTAGTCTCCCAACACCACACCTCGTCAAAAAGGGAGCTATCATACTGGCTCCCCTTCACTCCCTTAATGCAAGACAGGATTGTAGGAACCGATAGGGGTGGGGTAGATGTCTATGCCCCCAACTATAGGACGAAAATATATGTGTTTTTTTTCTTAGTCTATATAAATAACAATACAAATCTAACTTATGCCGCCACTAGAGACTATGCTGCCTTCTTCTAGAAATTGTGACAACCAACTCCAAATGTCGTTCGTACGGGCCTGCGAGAAGATTAAGTTTTAGCTCTCCATAGGATATGAATTAAAAATACTACAAACGGATTAAATATTAATGCTCAAATATGGTAATATCCTAAATGGATCCACATAATCTAAGATAGGGGAGCAAGTAATCATTCCCCTTTTAAACAATCATGGAGGTATCTTCAAGACCAGTCAAATATCTGTATTATGATACCAACATAGTGGTCATTTGTTGCTATTTACGAGAAGCACCTCAAGGCCTAGTAAGTTGTATAACTTGTGTCTAATCCATTTGTTCTTTTAAAAAGCAAGAAAATCTGTTTCAATCAAGTACTAAATGTCCGGGGTTTTCTTTTTTTTAGTTTCATTTATTTACAAGTTGAAAAAAAAAAAAAAGCTTTATATTTAGCAACTCACTCAATACATTTTAGTTACGATTTAGACACATGGTTAAGGACCAAACAGAATTTGATGACACAGGAAATTTGCTATCGTCACTCCATGGGCTACGTAACGCCACGGGATGTTTTATATGCACCACTCCACAGACATGATAGTACATACCACAAACATTCAGTTCATAGTGTCAAACGTTGAACATGTCATTGGCAGTCAGTCTGACACAACTGACATTCAGTCCCGCATTACAACTTTATAAGCAATACAGACATTACTGCGTTCGAAGTGAATTGAATTTAGTGTACAATTTCATGAGTTCCATTATACTCGAGTAACCGTGAAGCGGCCTTTTAAGGGACATTCCTGAGTGTGCTGCAGTGTAAGATGTTTCCGACTAATAAAATATTTCTACGATTAAACTTACATATTAAATATATTTTCTTGTTTAGAATATCTGTATATTTAATGGGTTTCTGGTCGTCATAATATTTATAAGAAGCCAAAACTGGATTTTGTCTTCAAAATATATTTTAGGAAACAAAATAAAATTTAACCTAGTACAAATATTAGAACGACCAGAAACACGTTTAATATACAGCCACTAATATTTTGTGCAAAAAATTATTTAATATGTAATTACAATCATTAAAAAGTCTCTGTTAGTCGATAACAACTTAAAAATTGCAGCAAACTCAGGAAGTCCCTTTAACAGGAAATGATTTCTGCACACGCGCATTGTAATATACGATCGATTTGATTAAATAATGTTTTACCTTGTTCACTTTATTGTCAAAATCAACCAACAAATGTTAATATCCATGCCAATTTCTGTTGTGAAGAGATTAAATGTATGTCGTAGTCTAATGTTGACATTTTCCAGCTACTCCCGTAAACCGGGCTATTGTTTTTCAAGAGGGACACGTGTCACCTGACGTCACAAAAACTCTTAGGCAATGAATCTGCGAAGCAGACGAGACTTTAACAATGACATCGGTGTTAAACTTGTTTATTTAGGTTTGTTTAATATTACACGCCATTTAATATAGATTGCAAAGTGCAAAATTGGCGATCTGTTCTTGTGCAAATGTGCATATCTATATAGCGGTGTGTGTGTGTGTGTGTGAGAGAGAGAGAGAGAGAGAGAGAGAGAGAGAGAGAGAGAGAGAGAGAGAGAGAGAGAGAGAGAGAGAGAGAGAGAGAGAGAAGGGCAGGGTGGCGAGTGAATTTATACGAGCGTGATTGCATGATTCTGATCAACCAACAACCCTTTTCATGTAATTCTTTCACCATGCGTTTATTCCCATGCCACTGTATATTACGTATTATGTATTTTGTATTAAGTATTATGTGTTATCCATTAATCATTGTACATTGTCTCTACAAGAGGAATAAAGAATATATATATATATATATATATATATATATATATATATATATATATATATATATATATACACACACACACACACCTGGAAAAAAGTATCGCAACACCCCGAACTTTTCGATAATAGCCAGATGCTATCGTCAATCATATGCGAAATGCAAATAAAAACGTCATGCCAGTGTACTTTTTGGATGAAATACACCTCAGGGAAGAATTAAATTACAAATTCAACAACATACTAAACAAAAACACGAATTTTATTCTGAGAACCCCAAAAAATGAAAAACCTACAAAAAATGAGGTGCTGTTAAGTTTTGTTGTGTGAAGTTCGCAAGTGCAGTCACTGTCAATATTTTGCCCTCCAGTCCTCAACAAATGACCCAAGTACACAAACCATAACATTCTATCAAGATCCTGTGGAACCCCTTCCAGTCAGAATAAAATCCAGAACCCTCATCAAAATCGACTTCCCAGACCCTCAGTAACGGGTGTAACCTCCTCCGACGGCGATAACTTCCCGTACCCTCCTCCTGCGACCCATGATGTCCCAGATCATCTCTATGGGGTTTAAATCCGGACTCCTGGCAGGCCAGGGTAGCGTTGTTACTGCCTCGTGGTGTAGGAAGTCAGTGACGACACGTGCACGATGCGGCCTAGCATTGTCATCCATGAAAATTGGCCTTGTGTTCAAAGGATGATTATCAAAGTGTGGCACAACAACCGTGTCCAAGATGTCTGTGAGGTAGCGTTGTCCGTTTAGATTTTGCCTGACAGTTACAAGGTCGAGTTTGCAATCGTGTGACATGCAACCCCACACCATTATGGACCCTCCGCCAAACGGAACCTGCTGCAAGATGTGCCTTTGGGCATAAGCTGTACCTCTCTGGCGCCAGACACGGGCTCTACCGTCAGTCATGAACAACAGAAATCGACTCTCGTCCGACCAGTGTATTCTCCGCCATGATGCAAAATTCCATGGACGTCGCTGTTGACACCAGGCCAGCCGTGCGGCAATGTGAGCACGGGTTAACAACGGACGTCGGACGGGTCGTCTGGCTCTATACCCAGCTGTCTTGAGTCGATTCCGCACCATTATGTCTGAAAGACGACGATTTGGCAGCTATTCTCGTTTCAACACGCCACTTCTCATGAACGGATGAATCCTGGTGAGTCTCAGAAGGGCGGTATCTTCCCTATGACTTGTCACACGTGGTCATCCGGAACGATTACGGTCCTTAACGTCATTGGTTTGTTGATGTTTCCGGACCAATCGGCTGATGGTGGATGCATGATGTCCAACATTTCTTGCGATGGCTCTCAGGGACATACCCGCATTCCGCATGCCGATAACCTGCCATCTGACAGCATCTGACAGTTGGGGAGGCCCCATATTCTAATAACATCAATTAATTCACAAAATCTTCTCAGTTTTCTAACAGTAAGAACGGTGGCTTGAAACACGTGTTTTGCCCAATGTGGGGTACCCGTAATGCACGTTTCACTACCCGCATGCGGTAGCACGTGCAGACCGTATCTCAATATATGGTGTAGCAAAAGGGTCATGATTGTGGACCCCACAAACAGACTTTTAAAATATTTTGAAATTTTGATATGAGGCCTGATTGTTTTGGGTGTTGCGATACTTTTTTCCAGGTGTATATATATATATATATATATATATATAAATAGTTAAATTTCAGTCGCGGATCCAGGGGCGCCGGTCATGGTAAGAATATGTTTCTTACAGGCCTTTTTCTTTAATGAAGTCAGCGAAACAAAACAGTGTGGGGAGAGGGGTCGATACTCGGAACCTTCCCCTGGATTCGCGCCTGAATTTTATAAGAGACTTAGGACTATCGAGGCTTAAATGACTGGGCATAGCTCTGTGATAAAACACTCGCCTGATTCGCGATCATTCTTGGATCGCTCCCCGTCGATGTGGCTTGTGACCCCCTACTATAGAGCAGGTGACCCCCAATTAGAGGTTGTGTCGCGCCCTCCAGATATCGTTCCTACGGGCCTGATATATCCGACGTCACATAACAGTAAATAAAAATGTGTTAAGTCCGTAGTTAATTAAAACATTTCTTCCTTCCTGCCTTTATTAATACCCCACTATCAGTGATTTATGATGAACTGGCTACCTTTCCTCTAGATATTCAAATCCAGTCCAGGATACTCAGGTTTAGGATTTACTAATAACCTAAACGTTTTCTAAAACACCAGAAACATTTTGTAGAATTATGATATCGTAAACTGCCGGACATGGATAAAGAATTTAGTGGTTAATTTATATAAAAATACTCAAAGCCGACTTAGCTTGAACATTTATTGATTAACTAAAAATAAACCAAAATCCAAGTAAAAACGCATTCAAAATTATTTGAACTGTTAAAAATATCACTGATGATTTAAATACAGTGGCGGATCCAGCGTGAAGTCGAGCAGGGGGCACAAGTGGGTGGGTGAGTAATAAATTTGTATTTAAAAGAAAATATTGTCATAACATGCAGCCGCGGATGCAGGATTTTTCTAAGGAGGATATTAATGCAATGTTAATGTTAATAAAAGGTCATGTGCCATTTTCAAAAGTACATGTATTATCTATTATGATAATCTTCCACAGAAATAACAAGCTAATTGCATGTTCCTCACTAAAAAACATCAAATGGATCACCGAATAACCGGACATTTTTGTGATCTAAAATTTTCGTGGTTTGGAAAACCCACGAAAAGTGCCGGATATACGATATATTAATGAGCTAAACACTAGGTTTTACGGGGTACTTCGAATATCGAGAGAGAGGTTGCTACCTACATCAACCTATCCTTGGACCCACGAGGACAGTTCTTATGGTTAACTTGCTACAATAAAATGAATTGAACTAAACTGTAACATTGTTTTTCCTCCACCTTATATGCCTTACAAGCCTACATGATTTGTGCACCACGACTGGTATATCAAAAGCCGTGGTATGTACTACCTTGTCTGTGGGATGATGCATATAAAAGGTCCCTTGCTGCTAATCGAAAAGAGTAACCCATGAGTTGGCGACAGCGGGTTTCCTCTCTCAATATATGTGTGGTCCTTAACCATATGTCCGACGTCATATAACCGTAAATAAAATGTGTTGAGTGCGTCGTTAAATAAAACATTTCTTTCTTTCCTACAGGATTTACTAGGGTAGACGTTTTCCTGGGTGTCGCAACGTTAATGTAACTGTAAACCAAACAATTGTTACCCTTATTTTTAAAATTAAAACATAATCATACCCGTTTTAGGATGCAGTCTATAACGTATTTTGAAGAGTATATATATATATATATATATATATATATATATATATATATATATATATATATATATATATATATATATATATATATATATATACAAAATATCGTTAACTGGTCAGATGTGCAAGAATGAATGAATGAATGCATGAATGTATGTTTAACGACACCCCAGCACGGAAAATACACTGGCTGCTGGGTGTCAAACTAAGGTAAATGCGTAAATGAAGCGATGATCAACAACAATATGAAAACTGAAAAATTTAATTGAAACAGTGTTAAGAACTGTGCAAAAAATACAAATATCACAAATATAGAAAACGAAAATTTAGAATAAAATTCAGTATCACGAAGAAATTTCCTGTCTGAATGTGATGCATATGTTATTCTTGAATAAAGTATACGTTTCAAAACAACCCAGATTTATACATTATCAGCTAAAATGTTCTTAGGTTATTTTACAGGTCATTTGACCGTAACTGAGGTTATTTATACACCAAATGGTTGGATCAGCCATAATTTAATTTGCATTATGCAAATACACATTTATTTTCAGAGACACTGTATCATAGTGGCTAGGCTAAGATTCGATGATATAGACAGTGGTCGTTCTAGCCAGTGCACCACGACTGTTATATACACGACTGGTATATACTGGTATATACATGGCTTCCATGTATATAGCCGTTTCTGTGTTAAGTACTGGTAACAAAGATGGCGGCCTCCATTATGATTGTGTTTATGGAATTAATTTTTGTACGCAATATTTAGCACGATGTACGTATGGAGTCGACTGGATCCTTGCGAAATGCGGCATCGGATAAGAACAGTGAATGCTGTCGGCAGTGCAGATGAACACAGGAGAAGCGATCAGAAATATCGGAAACTGTTAAAAAGGCCTTGCATATTATAATATATCATAGATTTATTATATACCGTATTTTATGTCCGCAGTACACTACGGCTGTTGATGCATGTTCGTAAACCACCTAAGTGTCTCGGTAATGTGAGAGAAATACAGTTATAATTTATTTTGTTTAACGACACCACTAGAGCACATTGATTAAATAATCATCGGCTATTGGATATCAAACATTTGGTAATTCTGACTCGTAGTCATCCGAGGAAACCCGCAACATTTTTCCTAATGCAGCAAGGGATCTTTTTATATGCACTTTTCCACTGACAGGAAAGCAAATACCACAGCTTTTGTCCAGTTGTGGTGCACTGGTTGGAACGAGAAAAACCCCAATCAGTTGATTGGATTCAACGAGGTGGTTTGATCCTGCGACGCACGCACCTCAAGCGAGCACTCAACCGACTGAGCTAAATCCCGCCCCGTGAGAGAAATAAAGTTCTGTTCTGTTCTGAAATGAAAATTCCTGATCATTATATGCTATCTTCAGCACGACCTTTGGGTGACTTGGTAGATGTCTCGGTAACGTGGCAATTATATCCACCATTTTGTATTTCACCGTATGATTGTTACATTAGCACACAATCTGTCATTATGCTAATTCTCCTGAACATCCACGATAATAGTATTTACATTGTAGACATAAATGCTGGCTCTTCTCATGTACATATAAACAAGCTAAATATTGTGTTGTTTAGCGACTCCACCACAGCACACTGATTTATTAATCCTCGGCTTTACCGACTGAGCTAAATCCCGTAAGCCAAAAACAAGTATGCATACATATCGACATGTACTACGGAACGATATCTACTAATTTATGTACATACTTTCTCAAACTATTTAATATAATAGACAGTAGGACAAGACGTATCCCAGTGATAAAGCGATCGCCTGATGAGCGGTCGGTCTAGTATCGATCCCCGTCGGTGTGCCCATTGGGCTTTTTCTCGTTCCAGCCAGTGCTTCACAACTGGTGTAAAAAAGGTCATGGTGTGTGCTGTCCTGTCTGTGTCAGCTTCTAATAGCAAAGAGTAGCCCATTGTGACTGTTCACTCGCCTGTCCTGGCGAAGACGAGTTTGTTTATGGGTAGTACTAAACCAAATAAGGGGGGGGGGGGGGGGGTCGGCATTTAGCTTAGTCGGTTGATGAGTGCTCGCTTAAAGTGCTTGCGTCGCAGGATCGAACCGCCTTGGTGGATCCACTCAGCTAATTTAGTTTTTCTCGTTCCAACCAGTGCACCACAACTGGACAAAGGCTGTGGTATGTGCTTTCCTGTCTGTGGGAAAGTGCATATAAAAATCCCTTTCTGCATTAGAAAAAAGTAGCGGGTTTCCTCTGATGACTACGAGTCAGAATTACCAAATGTTTGACCTTCAGTAACCGATGATTAATTAATCCATGTGCACCAGTGGTTTCGTTAAATAAAATAAACAATCAATAAACCAAATAACTTCCGGCGGGGTCAAAGTTCGTTTAATAGAGCAGTTAACACCAAAAGTCCTGTGATTGGTGATAAATGTGTGTTTGGTGATATATATAAAAAGAGTTTCATCTTAGCAAACAATATGTGCAATTTTATTTCATCTAGTACTACTGTGTGAAGTAACCTTGAAACATGTATGGAGTACCTGTAAAAAAACGTACTAAAATTTTGTGCGGAACTAGGGTAGTCATAAACGCTACCCATTATCTCAGAAATGAGCAGTTTCATCCCGAATGTTTTCTGATTCATTTTAAGTGTGAGGGGTGATAGTATTTATATCAGTGATGTATATGTCGATTGATACGCTGCAGCTATAAGTTTTAGCCAAATATGTTACTATTATCGTCTATGGGATTTGATTTGGTGGTATACTCTAAAAGTGCATTGATAGTCGTAACCCCAAACCTGAAATGAATCCGACACACAGTAGCGAATTAAAAAAGGGTGTTTTGTTTAACGACACCTCTAGAGTACATTTATTAATTAATTATCGGCTATTGGATGTCAAACATTTGGTAATTTGACATACAGTCTTGGAGAGGAAACCCGGTATATTTTTGCATTATTAACAATAGATTGCACCATCTTACAGGCATGATAGCACATACCACGGTCTTTGATACACCAGTCGTGGTGCACTAGCTGGAACGAAACATAGCCAAATAGGCCCACCGACGGGGATCGATCCCAGATCGACTGCGCATCAAACGAGAGCTTTACAACTCGGCTACGTGTCGCCGCAACCCCTTTTGAATTAGGATGCAATACTTCTGACCAGTTCTAAACAAACAGTTTATAAATAAATATCAATAAACAAATAAAAAACAACTGAACTCGGGAAAAATGATACGAAAATGTTTATACACTTTATTATGAAACTCAGTATATATATATATATATATATAATTTATAGTACAATGCGTTGTCAAATATATTACGTAATCATCAAGAACATAATATGACAAATATTAACATATTTAACATTTTATCGAAGCACATAATGTTTGATATACATGTCTATAGTCCGTTCCATCCTCCTATATACATGTCTATAGTCCGTTCCATCCTCCTATAAAAATGTTTTTGTAAATAAGTTTGGTTTGGTTTGACTTAAGAAGAAAAGTAAAATTGTTTTGGAAGTTGACGTATTTTGACAGTTTTAAGTTTCGCTGAGTGTTTGGCGATATTACATGTCCAGCAGGATGAACAGCACAACGCAGTATGTGTTTTGTTGTTGTTAAAAAAATTCAAGCGAAATATTGGTCAGGCCGCTTCCTACCTGGCATTTTGCATAATTGTATAATGTATTAGGTAATACATGTTTATGCAGCTAGATCTATTTTCTTCCAAATGATTAGATGATTCCATTAATCAAACACCTGAAACAGACCTGAAAATAGTAGTAGACAGAATCCAAATTGTAAAAAAGAAAACAAACGAATAAAAACGTCCTCACTGTAAAGGATGATATCAATAAATTCAGATCTGTTCAAAACCTCAAGGACATTTATTTTCTATTATATTTGACGCAATTTTAACTAAATAATAGAAGCAAAGGCACAAAATGTAATTAATCGTGACTTAATTACTATAACAGTTTTCAAATTATCACAGACAACAATGCTGTACAACTTAAACGTTTCAATGTTTCCTTTCGCACAAGAAATAACAAATCTGACATATTCTAAAATAACATTATTTAAGAACTACTTTTCTGTTTCGAGACCGCATTTTACGAACCAATCTCAGCGCTAAGATCATCTTAAGCACACAAGTACAAGGTGATGTTTCGTTAAGATCGCTTCGTAAAACAGGGCCCAGGGACCAATTTCACTAAACATTTTAAGTTTACGTCTGCGACTAGCAGTTATACCGGGCATACCTTTACACGTGCTTGGCATCTATTTCACACTGAAAATTACATCATTACTGAAGATAGTGCATCTTAATGACAAAAGAACATGAAATATGTGTACTTAAAACTATATTTACTGTACTATAACTGCAATAAGAATTGTGGTTTAGTCGTAGATTTACGTTTACGTGCAAAACTAGACTTACGATGTTTAGTGAACTTGGGCCCAGGGCCCTGTTCCACGAAGCGATCTTAGCACTAAGATCACCTTAGTGCATAAGGTAGCTACGCACTTAAGGTGATCTTCGGGCTAAGATCGCTTTGTGGAACGGGGCCCAGGACCGTAGAAACGATATGTGAACGGGGGGGGGGGGGGGGGGGGGGGGGGGGGGTGGGGGGGGGGGGGGGGGGGGGGGGGGGGGGGGGGGGCTGGAGCCAGGTGGGATGAGGTGGGGGGGGATTTTTGGTATAAGCACATTTTGTTTTGAATTATATAAAAAAAATAAGACAAAAACGTAAATATTGTACGCCTCAAGTGTGGGGAGTATGCCCAGATGTAGCTGTGAAACAAAATTAAGGTGAGTGATTAATTGCTCCCCTAACTTAGATTATGGGGAGCCATTTAAGATAATACCATATTGAAACCATATACATTCACATGCTAAGAGGAGCTAAAAATTACTCCTTAATATAGTCATAGGGGAGTGATGGGGGATCGGAAGTGCTAGCTCCCATTAAAAGTTGAGATCTGCATGCCCCTCCCCAGGTTCCTACGGCCCTGTGTTTGTACACAACATGAATCAAGAAAGTACACAACCCAAATAAAGCTGGTAATGGCAGACATTGTACATGTGTGCGTCGTAGTAACAACTTTGTATGGTTTCGGATTCTGGGTTTGTTTTCGCAAAATATTGCTAGATCGGCATCTTAATACTAGTTTTGATTACGCCCAAATGTCGTAACATCGAGCGTGATCGATTGGCTGTCCGAGTCTGGTTCTACCAAGTCTGTCATTCGGCTAGGTAAATTTGGAATTCTAAAACATATATAATGAATCGTAGATCGTTTAGCCAGAGCATAATAATAATAATTGAAACAATGAAATCAAAACCAAATTTTAAATCGGTGCCGAAAGCCATTGATGACATGTATGTCGGGTGTATATAAACTATTTTAACTCCTAATTTTATTTTACCTCATGACCAATCAATTAAAAATTTTGGTCTTAAAACAAAGCAACATATTCTACAAATCAACGGTTAACAAAATCATGCAGATCCCTAAAATCCTGTTTTGTCGCCGTAGCACAACATGTTTTGAAAACACAGGGTTGTTGATTCTTCTGCTATTAAATTTGCAATCTCGATATTCTTATCCTAAAATCCCAGATACAAACATAACTATTCGTATGTTTTCACTACATTTGAATATAGCACACTGCACTGCTCTAATCTACACTCCAAAACAAAAGAAGCTCCACGCCTTCTGGGATGCCGAATAATAGCATATTTAAAGGAAGACAATTAATGCACGTAGTAGATCTTTTCTAAATAGTTAAGCAATACAAATATATACTCGATATTGCAGCTTTAATTTTAACAAAACAAATTATTTCAACAGAAGAGAATCTGTTACAACCTATTTTTCAAACAATATAAGGCAAAATATTTAAACTTGTATTAGCATAAGTATTATCTTATTACTATCTTATTCTCAACAAAAATAGTAGAAATGTATGATTAATATGCATAGACACAGAACAGCAATCGGTGAATACAGTTAGTCTCTCCGCAAGAATACCGATTTGGTGAACAAAAGTTTATCTTTGTCTTCCAACTTTCACACATCGATTCTAGAGGCCAGGGCCCGGTAACATAAAGCACTCGTAACACTTACGTCAGACGTACACCATACACAATGTGTGGCGTACGTCTGACGTAAGTGTTATGAGTGCTCTGTATTACCGGGCCCAGGGCCCCATTTTACGAAGCGATCTTAGCACTAAGATTAACTTAAGCGCATGGCTACCATATGGATTTATGGTTATCTTAGCGCTAAGATCGCTTCGTAAAACATGACCCAGGGACCAGATTTTTGAAGCTATCTTAGCGCTATGATATCCTAAAACGGTAGCAGACAATGGGGTGTGTTGTAGTGACGTCGAAGTCTACGATGATTTTACGATTTGATAGCGCTAAGATAACTTCAAAAATTTGTAGTCAGATTCAGAAATGTTCGTAGGGTGGTACCACCAACCACATAATGTTGTCATGACAACAACTCCAGGGTGAGTATTAACTTTAGAGAGCGCGGCTTTTCTGTTTCCACACACAACTAGATGAGTTACACATGTCAACGACTTCTTATTATGACACAAAACGCACCTGTTGACCATTTAGCGAATATAGGTTCTCAGGAACAGCATTGGTAACATACCGACTTTAAAGTTGCCTCGTATCACCGTTATATCAACGCACGGACCATTAACACAAATACGACAGAACTTCTGTAATATTAATCAAAGAAAATGACAGCACACATCTCTCGGTTTTTGGATACCAGTTTAACAGAAACAGTCCTTGACAGCCCTAGTTTTCCCAAAGAATAGCCATGCTTAGTTTGATGTTGCTCAACACAGAAGAACCCGAAACACTGATACTAGTGTCCTGTTCAATTGTTTAAAGCCATAGACCGGTCTCGGTGGTGTCGTGGTTAAGCCATCGGACATAAGGTTGGTAAAACACTACACCCTCTTCTCACTTACAACTAACCTACTGTCCTGGACATACAGCCCAAATAGCGGAGGTGTATGCCGAGGACAGCGTGCTTGAACCTTAATTGGATATAAGCACGAAAATAATTGAAATGAATAAATGAAATAAAGCCATAGTTTATTTGCTAATATTACAGGTTTAAATAATTGAACAGGACAACAATAGTTGCAATCAAATTCCATGAATTTACATGCCATGTAACACTTTACTACTGAAAGTCTTGTGACGTATCTAACAAATGGTGGGCATGGCAGGATTCGGTGCTCTATTTAAAGTATGGGGCACTTTGAACTTTAACTTTGACCCTGGTGAGACGTCACTTTTTATTGCTCTAACCATAAGGCAGTAGAAACGAGCTGAGCATTTCCCGTTTGCCATCCTCTGTCAAATCGAATACATACAATTTGGACCGTGATAATGTACCTTTAGCTCTCGACTATTCGCAGAATGGTATTGCTTCTAAAAGTTAGCACCGAACTAATCTCAGAATTCGGCCTTTCAACTCATAAATTATATATCGCTATTAAACATTGCGTCGTGGTAATGCACCTAAAACACTTTGCTAACCGTAAGTTTTTAACCAGTGGAATTAGATGCTTCAGATCGTTGCTGCACTTCACATAGTGTTATTGAACCTTTATCACGACAAGAGTTCTTCATATGTCCTCGACAATATCACAAGTAAACACAACCTTTTGTGACATGTGACGTTTGTGAATTTTGGGCATGGCCCACATGAGTTTGTCGCCATCTTTGCCGTCTGTGTCGGAAGGTTTCAACTTCGTGTCGTTGTCCAACGGAAATCGTGTATCATCGGCCTCCTCCGACTCCAACTCTTCGGTTTCTGTGATTGGCCAGATGTTGCGAGGGGTGTTAAGACTCCGTGCACGTAATAGCTTTGATGACGTAAGGCGGGCCGTAATGCCTGAAAGTGTACAATGAGCATATCTATAAGACGTAAAAGAAAACCAAAAACCTAAAAAAAATATTAACGAAAACAAAAGGGGGAAAAAGGAAAAACAAAGAGAGAAAAAAAGAGAAGAAGTGGATAAGCGCAAATAATGCTCTTGCCATAAAAAAATTGGTTTTTAATAGCCCAAAATTAGGATCTTACTTCCCAGTAATTTCTTATGTAAGAAAAACATAATGTTGAGATGTAACATAATGTCTAAGCTAGTCGAAACAGAACGACCAGAAACACCTTGGATATAAAGACGCAGATATTGGAAACAAGAAAATGTTCTTAAAATGTAAGTTTAGTAGCTAAAAATGCTCTATTAGTCGGACATACTTCAACAAGGCAAAAAAGTTTAGACAGTTTCTTTAAATAACTATCTAACTGAAGCAAAATAGACAATCGTTTTCAACCGTCTTAGACGCGTGCGCATGCGCTGATCAAAGATGAAAACTTGTGCTAGAAACAGACGTGTTTAAAAACAGTTTACTCCGAATAGCATGGTCGTCACTATTATTTTAACTTTATAATATCGAAGATTAAAATTAAATAGCTTTCTGCACGTAGTAATCGTTATAAATGTAGCTAGATATAATACTTAAATAGTGTATATAACGGTTATATGGCAAAAATAAGACTGTAAAAACAACCCCTACACCCAAACATTTAAACCCACCTCCAGCCCCCCAAAAAGAAGAAGTGAAAACAAAACGCACACGTTAATGAGTATTATTCTTTACTATGTTGGATAAAAAGCTACATCAAGACTTACCTGAACATCGTTATAGCGTATTTATTGCTAAACTTTGTTGCTGGAAAGTCCTTTGTATCCGTCATTTGAACAGTTGAAGAGGTGGGTTTTTTTTTAGTTAACAAACATACTGACTGGGTAGGATTTATTTATTAAAAACAATATAAACAATATTAAATATTCTACAACCAAATTAGAGCGTATGCATTTGCACTTAGTGATATACGAATGACCGTGAATTCAAATATCTATATCCAATATAGAAAGTACACTATTTTTATAAAAAAGAATATTGACATTTGGTGTATATTATTCTGTTGAAAACCATTTTACAGGTGCAGCGACTTGAAGGTTCATATATAACTCTCTAAATGAAGATGACTGAGGTGATACAAATTTGATATTAAAAAGGTAATTTTGACTTTTATTTATATTAAAAATATATTATCCTCAAATCCTTAAATTTTAAAGAGACTATCATGAGTTTTATCAAATGTTTCTAACAACTGAGTCCCCTTTAAAAATTAAAATTCTAACTAAAATTATATATTTTTGTTTATAATATTAATCTACGTCTAGTGAATGTGTTTCTGGTCGTCCTAACCTTTATAGTAGCCCAAACTGGACTTTATTTACTAATACATGTACATAACATTTTGAGAGTATTGGTAAAGCAATACATATCCCCTATCGGGCCTAACAAATTTTCTTATCTCCTAAATTCAAGGGCCATAATTCTGTGAACAATGGGTAAATCGCTCTGAAAACCATCCCTGTCCCGAGTCAGACCCCCGATCCTATCGCAGGCCGGACTCGGGATAGGCGTGTTCGAAACCCTAGTGGTATATGGACACGTTAAACAAGTTACTAAGCTAAGCTCTGAAAGTTAAACTTGATTTGTAACAGCACACGATAAAGCTATATACAAAATTTCATCTCAATATCTTCAGGCATTGCAGAAAAAAACCTAACAACATCGGAAAGCAAATTTTGAATCTCCTAAGTTCAAGAGCCAAAACTGAGTAAAACAATTGATATATTCCCATAAAATTGACACTTGATTTGTAACACTACATGAAAAAGCTATACACAAAATTTCAGCTGAATATTTCAAGGCATTGTAAAAAAAACATTCGAAAACTATATCCAGACGGACAGACAGACAGACAGACAGACAGACAGGACGGAGATGAAAACCTACAGTCCCCTCCGGTTGGACTGGTAGGGAACTAATAATACTGATAATGTTTTTCGTATGTACGAAATTATTAGAAGGCAAAATCTAGTTTCATATAAATGTTTTCTTTTTGTACGGGGGCGGGACGTAGTCAAGTGGTACAGCGCTCGCTCGATGCGCGATCGGTGTGGGATCGATTCCCGTCGGTGGGCCCATTGGGTTATTTCTCGTTCCATCCAGTGCATCACGACTGGTACATCAAAGGCCGTGGTATGTACTACCCTGTCTGTGGGATGGTGCATAGAAAAGATCCCTTGCTGCTAATCGAAATGAGTAGCCCATGAAGTGGCGACAGCGGGTTTCCTCTCTCAATATCTGTGTGGTCCTTAACCATATGTCTGACGCCACATAACCGTAAATAAAATGTGGAGTTCGTTGTTAAATAAAACATTTCTTTTGTAACCGTGCAGATGTCTTTGTTTATTGCAAACAATGACAGACACGTGTAATTTAGTCCTTATTCCTATATCCAGTGCTCTAAAATCTTCACACATTTTAAAATTATTTGCAACAAACAGAATGTTCCGGACTGGAAACTACTGATCCTGTTAAACAAGAAACGTATTTAATCTGCAATTTTGATCGTTGAAAAGGCTCTACTAATCGGACATTTTTTACAATGGTAAACTTCGTTTAAAGGTACGTGGCCGTCTAAAACACTGCACGGTACTTCTGACTGAAACTTACAGTTTATTGCCTAGAATATTCATTTTGTAGACCCGGTTTCTTCTTGGTTATCTCAGTCTCTGTAGAAACTCAGGATAATGTCTTGATGAGACAGTTTAACGCGCCCCACAATTGTAAAAACCTTTTGGAAACACATCTCAGTGAATCGTGTGGACGTGTGACAAGTTAGAAGAATTCAACTGTTCATGAATATTCATTCCCCACAAAAATTAATCAACATAAGTTTTTATTCTTCATAAATCATCTCTTCAACTGTATGTCTACTTATTTTAACAATATGTATACTATTTAATACACACATGTCAATGCCACCACCCCCCCCCTCCCCAATTTAATTTTTTTCTTTAAATAAACAAAAACAATTGTTTTTTGAAACAATTGTCAATACCATAAACTGAAACAGGAATAGACATCTATCACATTGCAATTGCAATTATAAATATATATCTTGGCGATCAAAAATGGTTTTAGTTGAAAAGTATGGCTTGTACACTCAAAAGTAAATTTCACACAACAAAAAGTGGGAATTTACCATCTCACATTAGAAAGTACGTTTGAGACAAAGATACCATGTAATACTGTACATGAACCAAGTGCCTTTAACAGAAGCGTCTACAACTCGGTAAGATTTTTGTGTGTGTACGTGTATGCGTGCTTACGTAAGCCTTCTGCGTCGTTATCCTCTATCCAAGACAACAAATAAGTAGGTATAGAAGTATGTGCCGTATACTTAAGTTTATGATGATTTAATATTAACACAAATGTTTGAAATACCGGTAGTATCTAGCGAATACCACAATTGCTTCAATGTCTACGTGTGTATCATGAATAAAAGACGTTTTTCAAAGAGAGAGAGAGAGAGAGAGAGAGAGAGAGAGAGAGAGAGAGAGAGAGAGAGATCTTACACTGGACTACAGATACTAAACATAGAGTGAAACTTTTGTCGTTTTGCTTTGAAAAAGGAATCACAATTTTAACAAATCTCTAACCTAGATTATCGACACAAACTTAAAAGTACAATCAAATGTCACAATGTCATAGGGTCGGAAACGAGAGACAGGTGTACTAGCCCCCATCTCTGATAATAATACTCATTCCCGCTGGAAGACAACTGAATACGTTACCAGCCCTTCCAGCTGCAAGCATCATCCTACGCCTATGATTACTGTACTGTCTCAAGTACACAAGGTCATAGAATAAGTTCTAAATTTCAATTATTATTCCAGAAAACTCATCACTATAAACGCGAAATCGTACTTGTTTATTTAATACCCACTGAGCCACCCTCGGACAATTATCACATCCAAATCACTTGCACGAAATCGAGACTGCTCGTTGGAAATGAAACATCAGCATGACAATGAACGCTAAAAGCCATGTTGATTATTATTGAACGCAATTGCAGGTTACAAGATACCTTTTTGCACCTATAGTGTCTGTATTGGAATCATACAAAAGAATGATCTTGTTTGTGGTAAACATATATTTACGTTTACCGTTTTTAAGGCGGGGTGGGTGCAGATTATTAACCATTGACTTGTATTGACTTGTAAACATGTAGGGCGACCACATAAATTCTAAGCTGCACGACTAAAGGGGGGGGGGGGGGGGGGGGAACTGAAACTTTGCAATAGTCAATTAATCCTATATGTTGAGAAATATCCCTTCTGCTGCAGCTTTTGATGTCTATATATATATATAACAACTTCTGAGACATAAACAACGCTATATCATTCTAGCACAGACGCTGTTTCATCAGGGTTTTAACATTCAAGGATCCCTGAAAACATTTGAGAAGGTTTATGGTAGACCTTTAGAAGCAATGTCTTCATATACCACAGGACTAACTAAACTTATGCCTGGTGCTATACCCTATATGTGCACACGTTTGTGTTATATCTGAGGTGAAATTCTTTATACAATTCTAATCGTTTAGATGAAAATATCGGACTTTACAACTACTGGCTGCCATCAAGGCTGATGCCATCAGTGGGGTAGGACATGATGGCTTTTAGCGAACACCTGCTATCACCTGTTTTAATAGTGCTTCATGAGTGAATGTCAACACAACTGTTTAAAGTTATCATGACTTGCTAGTGGCAGTCCTCCTATACACGCACGCAGTGGTAAGGTTATTTTTCGTCCCGGGAAGTCACGGTCTTCCTAATGTCTTATACAGATACGATGATGAGAAGTTAATAGTTTTGCTACTCAGATTAGCAGACATTAAGTTTGGTTACCAAAGCATCGCAAAATTAATATAATTATGACTACCGTAAATCATTGAACAGAAGCCTAGTCTTCTATTATGTTCGCGATGCTCTCATTTCTTCATACCTGTACCTTTTTTAAAAAGAACAACAACGTCAATCGCCTATTTCACATTCTTGTGTTTACAGATTGCGTGGTATTGAACAACAACGTCAATCGCCTATTTCACATTCTTGTGTTTACAGATTGTCTGGTATTGAACAACAACGTCAATCGCCTATTTCACATTCTTGTGTTTACAGATTGCCTGGTATTGAACAACAACGTCAATCGCCTATTTCACATTCTTGTGTTTACAGATTGCCTGGTATTGAACAACAACGTCAATCGCCTATTTCACATTCTTTTGTTTACAGATTGCCTGGTATTGAACAACAACGTCAATCGCCTATTTCACATTCTTGTGTTTACAGATTGCCTGGTATTGAACAACAACGTCAATCGCCTATTTCACATTCTTGTGTTTACAGATTGCCTGGTATTGAACAACAACGTCAATCGCCTATTTCACATTCTTGTGTTTACAGATTGCGTGGTATTGAACAACAACGTCAATCGCCTATTTCACATTCTTGTGTTTACAGATTGCGTGGTATTGAACAACAACGTCAATCGCCTATTTCACATTCTTGTGTTTACAGATTGCGTGGTATTGAACAACAACGTCAATCGCCTATTTCACATTCTTGTGTTTACAGATTGCGTGGTATTGAACAACAACGTCAATCGCCTATTTCACATTCTTGTTTATTGAAGAATAAGATTACTGTAGTGTCGTTTTCGCCATGTCGTTATAACTTGAGCATATTTTCGTGACTATATACAATTAAGGTTCAAGCACGCTGTCCTGGGCACACACCTCAGCTATATGCGTTGTCTGTCCAACAGTGGGTTAATCGTTAGTGGTTAGTGAGAGAGAAGAGGGTGTAATAGTCTTACACCTACACACTGAGTCGTTAAAACTCGCTCTGGGTGGGAGCTGGTACCGGGCTGCGAACCATGTACCTACCAGCCTTATGTCCGATGGCTTAACCACGACACCACCGAGGCCAGTCGTTATAAGCCAAAAGTTTTGACGTCAAGTAACGGTAGTGACGGTATAAAGCGGTCATTAACCTGACAGAGCTAGAGTAGAAGAAAGAGGCCGTCATGTAAGGCAGGCGAAAAGCAGGCTTCCGTTTTCTTCACGACACTCTGAGACCCGGACTCTAATCGAGGCAGACGTCTATTCAAGGCAGGCCTCTATTCAAAGATCTGCGGTAGTTGGATCTAGATAAGCGCTATGTAAATGTTTACTGTTAACCTTTAGCTCCAAAAATATACTTCCAAATACCATATGTGCGCACTTGATTTGTAACATTTAGCCGACATAGTAGATGAATGTAGTTATAACAACCCTAGCTGCAATAAGTACATTTGGCTACCAAAACATACCGTAAAACATGTACATTAATATGTTCATAAACACTTCCGATAACGTGTGCAGCTAATTATGTGTCGTATACAACACTGTACACTGGGCATTTCCTTAGTACCGTTTTGGCTGTCAAACATGAAACTTATATAACTTTTATAACAACCCCGGATATTAATGTGTATATATAGTTAGTAAATATAAATTTTATTTTACATAGCATGCCGTCAAACACGATGATAAATATATATTTTTGTTATAATAACTCGATTAATTCCTGTGTATTGGACTAGTAAACATTGTACAAAACCATACGGCGATACATTCGGTCGAGATCTTAATGTGTGCATTTGGTTAGTAAACATTGTACAAAACCATACGGCGATACATTCGGTCGAGATCTTAATGTGTGCATTTGGTTAGTAAACATTGTACAAAACCATACGGCGATACATTCGGTCGAGATCTTAATGTGTGTATTTGGTTAGTAAACATTGTACAAAACCATACGGCGATACATTCGGTCGAGATCTTAATGTGTGCATTTGGTTAGTAAAGATGTTTCTTCTAAACATATTACATTACACATACGTGTATTTATAACAAACAAAACATTCAGTCCAGATATTAATGTGTGCATTTGGTTAGTAAACATGTTGCTGCTAAACATATTACATTACACATATATGTAATTATAACAACCACATACCGTATGGATTTGGTTTGTAAACACTTGGCTGCCAAAAGATATCGTGAAACATGCTGCCTGGATATAAACATGTGCATTTGGTTATAACCACTCCACATATAAATTTATTTATAAGGTCCATATTTTGTATGAATTTGGTTAGTAAATGTTTGGCTGCCAAATCATACCGCAAAACATGCAGCCTGGATATTAATATGTACGTATGGTTAGTAAACATGTTGGTGCTAAACATAACCACCCCACATTATAAATCTATTTATAAGATCCATGCCAAACATACCGCAAAACATGCAGCCTGGATATCAATATATGCATTTGGTTAGTAAACGTTTTGCTGCTAAACATAACCACCACACATATAAATGTATTTATAAGATTTAGATCTTTATAAATACATTTATATGTGTGGTAGTAATGTTATGAATATTGTATGAGTTTAGTTAGTGAACATCTGGCTGCAAAAACATACCGCAAAACATGCAGGCTGGATATTAATATGTGCATTTGGTTAGTAAACATTTTGCTGCTAAACACAACCAACACACATGTAAATGTATTTATAAGATATGGATCTTTATAAACACAGTTATATGTGTGGTGGTTACATTATGGCTATTGTATGGATATAGTTAGTGAACATCTGGCTGCCAAAACATACCGCAAAACATGCATGCTATGAAAGCAGCGATCTCGTTGGGTCGATGTCGTCATCAAGGTCTGAAACAGGCAACATGGTTAGTGAGGGTTAGTAGAGTAAACCAACAAACAGAAACAGATGGAAACACAACCCGCAAAAGTCCACATAGTATAGGCTGTACAGTGCTTTTCTTTAAACGTTATTCTCGATTTGATTTTACATATTTCTTTATTTAATTTTGTTTTACTACGTAAAGGTAGTCCAGAATATGTCTGTGTTAAATTCCCCCCAAAAGCGTGCAAGAATCGTAACTGGACATTATATGACTCAATGGTTTTAAGCCTTATTAATATCATATTTTGGGCAATATCACACAAACCAGACTTTGAGAAGCAGTAATATAATTTATAGTCCTCGCCAAAACGTTAAGCAACAACCAATTAACTATAAAAAATAAGTATTAGTTGACAATGTGTTTTTTAAACTGCACACATAGATGGTGAGAAACATTAACTTATAGAAACATTGCGATGAGAAACATTAATCCATAAGGGACTCTCTAACGAGGGGCAAGGGGAGGGTTCAAGTGACCATCCAGATTTGAAAATGGATACTTTTTAGTTTAAAAGTATTTTTTTTGGGTCTAAACAGAACCAAAGTATGTTACTCTTCTTCTTCTTATTATTATTATTTCCTAACCATTAGTTAATTTTTAGGCTTGGTGCAGTCCTTAGTTGACAGTTTTCAGAATTAAGAAGCTTAACAAAAGTGCTTAAAGAAATACTCCGTATCATTGTCGGAGGACGTGTTGTCATATGTTTTGTCAAATATAACGGCAAACGTACGCCTAGTATGATTAATATCTCCAGTAATATAATACGATAAAGATAAAGGCTTACATAACTGATCATGTTGTTGGTTAGAACATCGTGACTATATCCATTTAGCACGCTTATGAAGCCCTGTTTTATGTGGACTTTTGGGAATATGAAACCAATATTAGTTGTTAGTAATGTTATTATTCACAAATACATTAAGAATAACATTAAACACATCATGCACAAACAACCACACATATAGTTTGTTAGGAATTAAACAAAATCTCAAATAATGTATAATGAAACATATGAATACATAATTGAACTCGTACATTAGAGTTTTACAAAACTAACACGTTTGTTACCAGAAACAATTGAAAACGCTGTGCAACATTATTCACACATGAATACTCTATACGAATGAACAGAATGTTTGTAACATTGGCATGTAGGGAAATATATTTTACTCTTACATATTATAAACAGTGAAATATAACATGAATAAAATGTCAGAATGGTTTTTCTAGCAGTGAGGGTTTTTTGTTCAAATTTGCTTCAAGTGAATACAGGTTTATTTTTAACTACTCTTAATCGTGAATAAAGCCAAACGTTATGATCATGTTCGCACGCCGTCAAATGTGCTATTAATACAAGAGTTATAAAAACATCAAATACCTGTGCTTTTTGATAAAACAAATTAAAGTTAACACTTAATCTGTGTTCAACTGTGTTCATTTGTCACACATAAAGTAAGCTTAAAGAGTTGCACGTTAAAACGTTAAATACAATTTATCTGACAAAAGGCATAAAGCAAAAAAGGTAACTCGTTTACAATTCTCTGTGTGCCTTCAGTTGACGTTTAACTAGTATTTTTGTTTAAAAACCCATAAATAAAACAGACTATAGAATATTCAATCAAGTGACTGATGTTGCTAAAGACACGTCCTTACGGTCCGACTTGTAGTAACGATAATAGAGAATCGATATGTAACGTCAGAATGCTCAGGCATTATTAATTTTCCAGATACTCTCAGAGGTTCAGAGATGCACCATCCGTTTCCAGTGTTGTACGGGCCCCAGACATGATATTGTCTTTAAATATAATAAAATATAGATTAATGAGTAAATAAATAAATAAATATAATTACATTTTAGATACATCTAAATTTAACAAATACCTAAATATTAACAAATTCTTGAACAGATGGATTCTTAACTACAGATCGTTACTATAACTCGCACCGTAAGAAGAAAATTTGCTTAAAATACACACATAAAACCGATATACTCACAACATGCCATTTGATTACCTAAATTGTCATATGCAAAAACATGCTGACACTATGCAACACAATGCGAAATATATAATGTTAAAAGAGCAATATGCACCAGTATTTATGCATTATTTATGCACAACATGCCATTCATATACACTTTTTACCCCCCCCCCCACCGAAAAAAAAAAGAGAAGAAAAAAAAAGAGAAGAAAATTAATATTATACGCATGCCATTTTCCATTGTAAGAATTACATTTGACGTAACATATACTAACCTCCATTAGAAATGCATCACTTGAGTAATGGTGTGTATATAAACAAGGCAACAGACACGAGGACAGAACCTTCTATCACAGATGTAGTCACCCATTATGGAACAAATCAAAAACAAACTACAACAAGGTATCATTTGCAGAACGTGAAAACCAACGGCATCATAAACACGGGTTAAACGTAAATTCGACACATACCAATAACAATGTCTGTAACGGGTATGACTTCCATTTGCCTCAAGCATTGAAAGACAATGTATGTACCGTCCTGTCTGTACTCTGTAGGAAAATGCAGACACAAGATCCTTGACTGCTAAAGGCAATCTATAGCTGACTTCCTCTGAAGACTGCGTACAATAATTGCCACATGTTTGATATCCAATAACCAATGATTAATTAATCAATATGCTCTAGTGGTGTAGTAAACCATAACCAACTTTAGATTTTAAAGTACATTGTCGTCTGGATGAAACAACGACCCTTCTCATAACGACCTGGAGTAACTGTTGTGATTTTGTTTTTGTAAAGTGTTCCCCACCACCACACACACAAACCGAAATTGACAAATTAAACAAAAAATGTAAGTCAGGATTTGAAAGGCAACCTCCTCCTAATCTCGCTTCAAACATCTTCTACGGGTGCAAATCAGAAGACAGTGATGGCCACGGTAGGAGAGAAGTTAATGTAGTATATGCTGTATCTAACAATATGGGCTTATTTAGCCTTAAGGAACAGGCCAGCACCGAGGAAGCATACAGCTCTTTCGTTTTCAATAATGGATAATCGTAGCATTAGCAAATTTAAATCTGCCACTACTATTCGTCCATTCATACAGGTTTTGCAAGATACCATATTTCGCAGAATCAGTGCTGCTTTCTTTAGCAAAGTGTCTCATGAATGTAAGTACTTTCAACGGCGTCTCGTGTTTCATTGTCAGCAGTATCATAGTTTCAACACAATTTGGGTTCAAATGTATTTTACAAACAGCATAAAACATGATAAGGGGCGATGCGTTTCTAATGGATTTGAGTGTATGTTAAAGTAGTCATGTTTAGTATGATCATAATGTTATTCTATTTTAGTTATTGTATTTTGCGAAATGAGTGGCTTCAGTCTGGTTTGCTTATTTATTTTCAACGTCACCTTTGTAATATAATGTATTGTTTGTTTTTGTTTTTTTAAAACAATATCACGTGCATTATTGTTTTATGAAGGTAACTAAATTTTAATAGGGCTTCAAAGAATTTGATTATTTACAGTTGTCTATAATAGATTTAATGCTGATTAAAATATGATATGTTCAAACACACGCACTTTTATTTTATCACTAATGTACTGATATCTCGAACTCGATTTCTGAAAAGATGAATTTAGAAATACAAAGAGTTTAAAAACAATAATAACACGTGAATTTAAACATCTAGCATCTTCAAAGCCACTCACCTCATCTCCTATTCGATAATTTACGCCATTAAAACACAAACATGTTTAACAAGTAGCATGCAAATAATAATAATGAAAGATGTTAGATGGTTAAACATGCTTAATAGTATTTCATGGCTATTTATGTAAAAGTGGACAATACATACAATTTTACTACTTACCTTTAACCAATACAATTAAACGCAGTTGATATGGTAATATACGGTAAAATCGATACGGTAATAGCAATGCTTTAACCACAGCATACAATAATTGGTTCGCAGCAGAGATTCTGTAATCACGTTTGATTTGCTTAAAGAAAACCAGACATCTGAATTTGGTATGAAACATAATCAAATATAATTGCACGCTCCATTATGTATTTTAATACGTCAATAAAACCCACCGAATCTCCACGTTCTTGTAAATTATAATTTATTTGACTATTATATGAATATTAAATACATATTACTTTCTCTTTACGAATTCACTGCTACGAAACTGCGGTCGAAATGTTTCAAGACTTCGTTCAATGTTTAGATAAAAAACAGATATTTAAATACACTGAACTCCAATGAAAACGCATCATGCAATTTTGAGTTTTTTTTTTTTTATTGCTATTGATCAAGTGAGATTATTATAAAGTAACAATAACCCTAACACTTGTATAGAATTTTATGGTTATTTATTGCCTACAAGAATATTTCGATTATACAAATTTAGTTAAATGCATTATTACTTCTTCCTGTATCCTACAATTCCGTGTAGTGCGTTTTGAATGGAGTGCAGTGTAGGTGATCATAATGGATGGTCCTCTTTCATGACAGCTTTCTAGAGCTCCACGGCCAGCCGGTTATTTGCTTTACTAATATATGACATTAGTCGTCCGATATTTATATCACGAATACTTAAAATTATAACATATCCCAAGCGATTACGGATGAAATGTATAGTTGCGAGTGTTTAATGACTATAACAACGACGTAAAATATTACCATTCCAGTCACTAAGTATGTTTTATCGAGTTAGCTAACAAAGCAATCGTTCTTTTTCATGTTTCTAAATAATTTTACAATTTCCAGAAAGAACCGAAACTAAGAAGTTATTTATACAAGATGCAATATTCATATCTGCATGCTTAATTATATAGTCATCAAAAGACGTAATATTTCAAAATTAAACCAATGAATACATGATTATGTCATCCATATTATTTGCAAAATGCACGAATGACCCGACTCATGCTTTAACATTATAATATCCTACGCATTTCCATGGTAACAAAATGCATATCACATGCGTCTATGTTTTCAAATGTAACGTACGTAGGACCTATTAGATGAACGACGCTGGACCTTATATGTCCACCATGTCTTAATCATGCCAAAATGTTTAGAATAAAAAATGCTTTGTCTACATTTTCACGATGCATTTTCAGTGATGTAAATAATAGACAACAGGTTGCAAATTCACCTTCTGTCTTATTTTTCCCTCAAGAATACAAATACATTGTATGTAAAATAAGAACCTAATATTATATTTTCGTTACGGTATTATAATATTAAATACATCACTGATACTTGAATCTCTGGTCATGCCTGTAACTTATTTAAGCTGTAGGATTTACACTATAGGATATATACTGTAGGATTTACTCTGTAGGATATTGCGTTCCTCTACGCCTCCACGATGCTTACCGTTAATAGTCCTACTGAAATGCTTGCATGATGCAGTCTTATGCTCGATATTATAAAAATATTTAAAGGGGAATTATTATGAAACATGTAAAGGGACATTTCCGTGATTTTGTATTCTCGATATATATGCTGGTGTATTCCAAATAGACACAGCTGTGTTAATAATCAGTAAGAAGATGTAATTAAAACGGAGAATAAGTATTTAAAATGCTGTATGTAAGTGTAAACCTTAAGTAAATTAGACAGTACTTGGTATGAAGATGAGATGATGATGATGATGCTGGCAATAAAAAAAACAAAAACAAAAGTAGTTAAAGTTTTACATGTATCTAAAACATAATATTTTGATACAATATTAGCATGTATTATATTTAGTTTTTTTTAGTTCGGTTTGTTTTGTGATTGGCAACATGCACGAAAATGTTCCTCGTAAGTTTTCATAATACATAATGCACATACAGCCTTATTATACACGATGTCACAAAAATTCTTAATTCTATTGTTAAAAATATTTTCTTAATTTTTCATTTACCAAAAAAATGTAATCATAAAATTTTGATTCATCTTTAAATTTTACTTTGAGGAACTCGAAATCAAATTGTTGAAATGACAAAAAATGTCCATACACAAATACATTTAAAGGCATCGCCTGTTGGTCAGTTCCCAGAGTTAATACAAACGTCAATAAATATTAATATTAGTTACATTTAAGTTAATTAAGGTTAACCTTTGTTTTCTTAACCAATGTCTTTTGTTATTTGTAACTTGGTCAGAAACTCCAAATCAATCCATATATACTACGTAGAAAAGTGAAGTCGTGTTAAGGCTGTTGCATGTGCACTCCCCTGAACTATTGGTAACTGCAAGATGCACGACTTTGATCGCTTTGGTGTGCCCATGCCTATTATAAATATTTTGTTGCACCTCGGGTCGCTCGCGGTTGGTTTATATATAATAATCTGTATCTTGGGACCTTGGAGACTAGCTACGTTCAGCTGTTCCATTCGGTCATGTTCGGTATCCGATGATAAATCCGAGTCGTGGCGCCGTCTTGTGCCGATCAGCTTATCTGCTAGTGGATGTTCCTCCATTGCGATGCCGTCAGAAATGCTAAAACAAAAACAGATTTAAAATTTTGTTTTCAAAGTTGTGATTTTCTCATAGCATATTCTAATGACATGTACGTATTATAAACAAAGACGATTACAGACATTTTAATAACTGGGACAATACAAGGAACTATACAATACAACGGTTGTGTCAGCTGAAAATAGTCCACTGACGTCATTCAAGTATGAGGTCACGATTTTGATTTTCGATCACAAGAGAATACCATCCCTTCCCTAATTTATTAACATAGAAAGGCGAAGTTTAGCTCTACAGTTTTGTAAGTTACTGTTTAAATCATGTCACTTAATATATTATAGAAATAAAGTCAAACTAAAATATGTAACTATGATGATGACACCTTAATCGGATGCGTAACCTACCTGTTAAATTGTACAGTTTTCTTTGGCGGTAAACTATCGGGCGGTCCTAGATACACCCCGCCAAAAGGGTCATCCTCTTCTTCCTCCGCAGGTGTTAATACACTACATGTTTTGACGCCCCCACCTTTAAACCTATAGAATGTACAGAAATAATAAATAATAGTCTGTGAAATAATAATAAAATACGATATGACATTGGATGACACCTTTAAACCTATAGAATGTACAGAAATAATAAATAATATTCTGTGAAATAATAATAAAATACGATATGACATTGGATGACACATTTGAACCCAAAGAATGTACAGAAATAATAAGTAATAGTCTCTGAAATAATAATAAAATATGACATGACACTGGATGACACGTTTAAACCTATAGAATGTACAGAAATAATAAATAATATTCTGTGAAATAATAATAAAATACGATATGACACTGGATGACACGTTTAAACCTATAGAATGTACAGAAATAATAAATAATAGTCAGTGAAATAATAATAAAATACAATATGACATTGGATGACACCTTTAAACCTATAGAATGTACAGAAATAATAAATAATAGTCTCTGAAATAATAATAAAATACGATATGACACTGGATGACATGTTTAAACCTATAGAATGTACAGAAATAATAAATAATATTCTGTGAAATAATAATAAAATACGATATGACATTGGATGACACATTTGAACCCATAGAATGTACAGAAATAATAAGTAATAGTCTCTGAAATAATAATAAAATACGATATGACACTGGATGACACGTTTAAACCTATAGAATGTACAGAAATAATAAGTAATAGTCTCTGAAATAATAATAAAATATGATATGACACTGGATGACACGTTTAAACCTATAGAATGTACAGAAATAATAAATAATATTCTGTGAAATAATAATAAAATACGATATGACATTGGATGACACCTTTAAACCTATAGAATGTACAGAAATAATAAATAATAGTCTCTGAAATAATAATAAAATACGATATGACACTGGATGACACCTTTAAACCTATAGAATGTACAGAAATAATAAATAATATTCTGTGAAATAATAATAAAATACGATATGACATTGGATGACACCTTTAAACCTATAGAATGTACAGAAATAATAAATAATATTCTGTGAAATAATAATAAAATACGATATGACATTGGATGACACCTTTAAACCTATAGAATGTACAGAAATAATAAACAATATTCTGATAAATAATAATAAAATACGATATGACATTGGATGACACATTTGAACCTATAGAATGTACAGAAATAATAAATAATATTCTGATAAATAATAATAAAATAGGATATGACACTGGATGACACCTTTAAACCTATAGAATGTACAGAAATAATAAATAGTATTCTGATAAATAATAATAAAAATATGATATGACATTGGATGACACCTTTAAACCTATTGAAAGTATAGAAATAAGAAGTAATAGTCTGTAAAATAATAATAAAATATGATATGACACTGAATGACACCTTTAAACCTATAGAAAATATAGAAATATTAAAAAAGTATAGTTTGTTTTATTTAACGACGCTACTAGAGCACATTTATTTTTTTATCTTATCATCGGCTATTGGACGTCAAACATATGGTCATTCTGACACTGTTTTAGAGGAAACCCGCTGTCGCCACATAGGCTACTCTTTTACGACAGGCAGCAAGGGATCTTTTATTTGCGCTTCCCACAGGCAGGATAGCACAAACCATGGCCTTTGTTGAACCAGTTATGTATCACTGGTCGGTGCAAGTGGTTTACACCTACCCATTGAGCCTTGCGGAGCACTCACTCAGGGATTGGAGTCGGTATCTGGATTAAAAATATCATGCCTCGACTGGGATCCGAACTCAATACCTACCAGCCTGTAGACCGATGGCCTAACCACGACGCCACCGAAGCCGGTTATAGAAATAATAAGTAATAGTCTGTAAAATAATAATAAAATATGATATGACATTGGATAACACCTTTAAACTTATAGAATGTATAGAAATAATAAGTAATAGTCTGTAAAATAATAATAAAATACGATATGTCATTGGATGACTCCTTTAAACCTATAGAAAGTATAGAAATAATAAGTAATAGTCTGCATAATAATAATAAAATACGATATGACATTGGATGACACCTTTAAACCTATAGATAGTATAGAAATAATAAGTAATAGTCTGTAAAATAATAATAAAATATGATATGACACTGGATGACACCTTTAAACCTATAGAAAGTATAGAAATAATAAATAATATTCTGATAAATAATAATAAAATACGATATGACACTGGATGACACCTTTAAACCTATAGAATGTATAGAAATAATAAATAATATTCTGATAAATAATAATAAAATACGATATGACACTGAATGACACCTTTAAACCTATAGAATATATAGTAATAATAAGTAATAGTCTCTATAATAATAATAAAATATGATATGACATTGGATGACACCTTTAAACCTATAGAAAGTATAGAAATAATAAGTAATAGTCTGTGAAATAATAATAAAATATGATATGACATTGGATGACACCTTTAAACCTATAGAATGTACAGACCTAATAAGTAATAGTGTGTGAAATAATAATAAAATATGATATGACATTGGATGGAACCCTTAAACCTATAGAATGTACAGACATAATAAGTAATAGTCTGTGAAATAAAAACTAAAATATGATATGACACCTATAACTATAGAATATACAAAAATATATAATATTCAGTAAAATAAAAATACAATATGATATTGCATTGGATGACACCTTTAAACCTATAGAATGTACAGGAATTATAAGTAATAGTGTGTGAAATAATAATAAAACATTATATGATACCTATAACCATAGAATATAAAAGCATAAATAATATTCTGTAAAAAAAAGTGATATGACAACGAATGACACCTTTAAACCTATAGAAATAATAAATTTAATATTATGAGAAATATTAGTAAAATAAGATATGACAATGGCTGACAACTATAAACCTATGAAAATAACAAATAATATTCTGTGAAATAAAAACAATATAATTATGATATGACAATGGATACGTCCTTTAGATCCAGGGAATGCTCGGAAACAATAAATAATATTATGTAAAACAATAATAAAAAATAAATGCTACAGGATGACAACTTTAACGATACATAATGTATAGAAATAATAAATACTCTGTGAATAGAATAGATGTTTAACGACACCCCAGCAAATATTCTATGAAGTAATATAAATAAAAACAGACGACACATTTATGACACCTGCAAGCCTAAAGAATATATAGAAATAAAAGTATTATACTGTGCAATACAACAAACTATAATATAATGTTTGATACGTTCATATCCAACATCAGTGATACTAGATGATGAGTTTAAACCAAACGAATGATTAGAAATTACAAATAATGTTTAGTTAAAACGATGTGAAATAATAGAAATAATAAATAATGTTAGCTCAGAATATTAAATATAAATTATCCATACATTTTTATTTAGTACAAGTTATATTGATTAGAAAAGCCATAATATAAGATGATACCTAAATTACACAATAAATTGTATTTGGTGAAAAAGCAAAGCAAAGCAAAAAAAAACCCCAACAACCCCCATAATAATAAAAAAGAAAAAAAAGAAAAAGAAGAAGAAGAAAAATAAATAAAAGGTATACTTCACCGAATATGATTTATCATTAAATTAAGAAACATTCAGATTGAATTAAACTCCATTCAAATATGAAAATTCTGCTTCAAATTTGTTTGTTATCTGATAACGATAATGAGTTTATTTAATAACGGAATATATTTCTCTTGTGATCAAACATCTAACCTGTGACCGAATCTGAACGACAAAACAGTTATCCAAGATCAAAACCAAATCTCTGCACAATGGAGAGTCGAATGGCATTTGGCAAAACAGTGGTTGATTCCATGAATCTATATCTAGTGCCTCGTTTATAGGAGACGAGCTTCTCCCTAGGGTATTCCTTACTGGACAGTACATCATTCCTGCACAGCTCAAAGAGGACTGCCATTCCCAGACTAGTCTTCTAAATCAAAACTAGCACAGGAAAGGGCTGACCCACACGTTCAAAAATGTCCAGATGAGTTCCATATTCCGAGAATCCTCGCATACTAACAACAGATTTAAATTTGAGATGTCTTTTTGACTCCAAGCTACATCCAATTGTCCTTCCTGTCACATCTTACTGGCCCAGTTAACTTCAGGCCTTTACCGACTCTTCCTCATGCCACATGCTATTGGCCTTGTGAAGGGGTGTACAAAAGTATGTGATTTGTGATAGGTACGGTGAGTTCCGGTAGTGTTCTGCTATTTCGATGAGAAGTTCAACCCTGGGGAAAAGCATGTATTCGGCGAGGTAAGGTTTTACAAACTAAGCTCTTTGTGAACGATTTATGCCATCCCATATTATATTCTGTGTGATACTTGTAAGCAATCTAAGTGCAACACAGCGACTATAATTCAGTTTGGCAGCTGAATTATTCTACAAAAAGATACATTTCAAAATAAAATACCTGCTCAAACATATATTGATAACTATGTACATTTCTGTAACATTGCTTCAACATTTAAGTGTACTGTGATTTCTCAGATAAGGAATACATAAAATATCTGTACACTATAGTATTTAATATTGACGAAATATTGGTCTTGGTGTCAGGCACGACGGACGTAAGTACACATGGAGGGGGTGGGGAGGGGGGTGGTTGTGGTGGTGGTAGTGGTGGTGGTAGTGGTGGTGGTTGTGGTTGTGGTTGTGGTTGTGGTGGTGGTGGTAGTGGTGGTGGTTGTGGTTGTGGTTGTGGTGGTGGTAGTGGTGGTGGTGGTGGTTGTGGTTGTGGTGGTGGTGGTTGTGGTTGTGGTGGTGGTGGTAGTGGTGGTGGTTGTGGTTGTGGTTGTGGTGGTGGTAGTGGTTGTGGTAGTGGTGGTGGTGGTGGTGGTGGTAGTGGTTGTGGTTGTGGTAGTGGTGGTGGTTGTGGTTGTGGTTGTGGTGGTGGTTGTGGTGGTGGTGGTAGTGGTGGTGGTTGTGGTTGTGGTTGTGGTGGTGGTAGTGGTGGTTTGATGACTGAGATCGAGGGCGTTAAGCGCCCGAGTTTCAAGTGGAGTTTACTACCAATAATAGGATGCACTACCAATACAATTTTTGATTCAGATTTATTGGAGGGGGTGTGACTTCAGCCCCCCTACCCTCTTGCTCCGCCGTGCCTGGGTGTACCTCGTGCACGTCATCCAAACCCTCTACCGCTGAGATAAACCTGCTTGAGAAACGCAAATAAAACAATATAATATATTTGTTGTTTACTCCAGGATACACCGACGGGATAAACATGCTTGAGATAAACACAAAACAATACGTACACATTTGTGTTTTACACCAGCATACACCGACGGGATAAACCTGCTTGAGATAAACACAAAACAATACATACACATTTGTGTTTTACACCAGCATACACCGACAGGATAAACCTGCTTGAGATAAACACAAAACAATACATACACATTTGTGTTTTACACCAGCATACACCGACAGGATAAACCTGCTTGAGATAAACACAAAACAATACATACACATTTGTGTTTTACAACAGCATACACCGACAGGATAAACCTGCTTGAGATAAACACAAAACAATACATACACATTTGTGTTTTACACCAGCATACACCGACAGGATAAACCTGCTTGAGATAAACACAAAACAATACATACACATTTGTGTTTTACAACAGCAAACACTCACCGTAAGTCAGCTAGCTCAATGATTTCCGGTTTTAATCGGTCTGTGAGTAGTCTGGTCTTCGTCTGTCTACCAGAAGGCGGGGAATCTACCAGTATACTAGTTATTCCGCTAATTTCGGAATAGGTGGAGGTACATTCGCCATCAGACGCGGAAGCTGAAAATTAGCAAAAACCTGATAATGATATGATGATTATTGTGATGATAATCGTGATGATGAAGATGATAGAAAATATGATGATGCTTAAGTAAATGAATATGAAACAGAAGACGATGAAGAAGAAAAATATGATGACGGCGATGATGACGATGATGAGAAAAAAGAACATAATTTGATGATGATATTGATAATGAAGTTGATGAAAAAGAAGATAACGAAGAAAACTACTATTGTGATTATCATAATGATGGTGATGATAATCATGATGATGACGATGGTGAAAATGATCATGGTGATGAAAAATGATGATAATGATGTTGATGATGATAATGATGGTTAAGATAATGAAAAGAGAAGATGGTGATGGACTCGCAATTCATTTGTCTGGGCTATCTACTCAGGAGATATCTTAAAGGGACATTCCCACGTTTGCTGCATTATAAGATGTTTCTGACTAATAAAATATTTCTACGATTAAACATACATATTAAATATATTTTCTTGTTTAGAATATCAGTGTCTGTGTATTCAATGTGTTTCTGATCGTCTTAATATTTGTAAGAAGCCCAAATTCGATTTATTCTTCAAATAAATTCGTACGTACGAAAACATTATATTTTTCGAAATAAAATGAAATTTAACCTAGTACAAATGTCTGAAACACGTTTAATATACAGGCACTGATATTTTATGCACAAAAATATATTTGATATGTAATTACAATCGTTAAAAAGTCTCTGTTAGTCGATAACATCTTAAAACGTGCAGCAAACTCAGAAATGTCCCTTTAATAGTCAGTGCAAAACAGAAACTTACTGGTGCCACAGAGGATACTTATATCACACTTTCTTACACACTCGCTGGTGAGGACATTATTCGTTATGTTTGACAACACATATAGTGTTAACACACATACGTGCGATATCATTTATAGACATACGACTGACGAGGTCACCCCCGCTAAAAAGTTTGTTTTGATTAACTTGAGCACATTGACTTATTAAACATCGGCTATTGGATGTCACACATTTGGTAATTTTGACATATAGTCCAAGAGAGCAAACCCGCTACATTTTTCCATTAGTAGCAAGGAATCTTTTATATGCACCATCCCACAGACAGGATAGCACATGCCATGACATTTGATATACCAGTCGTGGTGCACTGGTTGGACCGGGAAATAATCCAATGGGCCCACCCACGGGGATCGATCCCAAATCGACCGCGCATCAAGCGAGCGTTTTACCACTGGGCTATGTACTGCTCCGACGAGGTCACCAATGCCATATATCCAATGAAAAACAAGCACGATCGAATCGATCAGTCTGTGACGTACAATTTTAACTTAAACTCATTTGTCTGTCACACACAAGTTAACTATAAGCGCTCGGGCCGTACATAGGTTTTAGTTAGAAAAGGCGTTTAAATTTATTTTAAAACAGTTTTCTGAAGATATGTAAGAAATAGAATACATTCGTATCCGTTAGATAACATTTATCTTAAAACTCGTTGTTTAAAAACGTATCCAACGAACGAAAGCGTTATAAAACGTTGTAAGATAAACGGTATCTGACGGCCACTCATGTAGTATTCTCTATATATCTGAATGTAAATAACATTTTTTACACACCCGTTGGTAAGAACATCATTTGTTATTTTTGATAACACATACTTGTTAACACGTGTACGTGTAATAACAATTTCAAGACATAAGACATACTCCTAGGTGATGTGCAGGTCACCAATGTCATATATTCAATAGAAAAAACTGCACGATCGAAATCGATTACATTGTGACATATAATTAACCTGACACTCATTTGTCTATGACGCAAAGTGCAAAGGTTGTAAATAACTTTTAGTCGAAAAAGATGTTAAGATTTGCTTAAAACCTGGTTTTTAAGGATATGTAAGAAATATAATGATACATTGGTATCTGTTAGATACGACTCAGCAGTCATTGGCTTTTGAAAAAACAAAGGCGAGTGAACAATCGCACACCTCAAAATGCTTAGGCGAGTAAAAAATCGCACTCATCAAAATGCTACGGTGAGTGAAAATCAAACATTATTAATTTATGAAGTAACTGGTACATGTAAATGCAGAGACATATATGTTGCAAAAATGAACCAATAAACCAATAATGTTTTCTTCTAATTTTATGTTGTTTGGTTCATTAGTGTAGTCTGACTTCTTTTCCCTTTCAGGGATGGAGTTATACTTTATTAAAAAGTTTCAGGAGTAGTACTATAGAAATATAATTATGACATACACTGATGCAGACCATTTTATTTTTTAATTACAATATGCACTATTCAGATAATTTGATGCACACAATTATAGAAAGAAATGTTTTATTTAACGACGCACTCAACACAGTTTACGGTTATATGACGTCAGACATATGATTAAGGACCACACAGATCACAATTATAGATACCATTTCAGTGTTAGATGGTTTGATGAACGTGCAGCTAAACATATATAGGGATCAACTTGTGTTGAATTTCATTATTATGTACAACGAACATGATTAGGATAGTTGGGATAGGAAAATCACACTGGTTCCGAAGAGGTGGTTCACGAACTACGACCCAAGCATCTCAGGTGTGCACTGCCGACTCATATTATTAAAACATAGTTTTAAATAACTCGTGATGCGTAGGCCTACAATTACTTCAGTTGATAGTGTTGGTTGGGACATTGACATTCACGTTACATTTTTAATTCAACAATTGCGCAACCAGTCTCCCTCCCTCAACATTTTGTAACACGTCATTTGACCTACCGCTACATGTTACGAACGGCTCTGACAGCGTTACGTCATTGATCTAAAGCGACCCCAGTGTTGTTGATAAAAAAATACAAAGTCTGACAAAATCTGTCATTACAAAGGATTTTATTCAGAACGTGGGATGCCATAATACAGATAATTAAAATCCCCATAATTTTAGACACCATCATCAATGTGTAATAAGTTGTCAAGTAGATCATCGTGTGAGTGCAGAATTCCAACAGTAAAAATAATCTGACCCCGATAGCTCCGATTGGTCAACATGCCACAAAGTACTGCGCATCAAATCATGTTCCCGTCACATGGTCTGTGACTGTCTAACTAACAAAGCAAACATTAAATAGTCGGCAATGATAATTGATTACTGTTACTATATATAAATAACATATGTACAGTCATTAACCTCTGGCTGAAATACAAATATTTAAATAAAGTTTTATTTGATTTTTTTTTAAGTTAAAAAAGGAAAATAATAGACGTAAAAAATAACTAGGCTTATTCCTACATACCTATTATCATTTCTTTTCCTTCTTTTTATTATTCCGTCTAAATTTCATTTCTTTTTCTTTAAAGAAAGTATAACATTACATGATTGCCTTTTTCGGGACCTCAATTAAGCTTTGTAGGCTAACAGTTATGAACTAATCGAGACAATTTTACTGACTTCGCTGATTTCCGTAACGAGCCACTATTTAATTCAATCCCTTTTCTCTTTTTGTCATAACTATATGAACAGCATAAATGACTTATCCTTATGAGACGTTACACAAGTGGACTCTTTTTAATTAATAATAAATTAAATAGGCAAAGAAGTTACGATCGAATTGGTACGTCTTCGAAGATGTCTATTAAACCTGTGTTTTCCGATTTGTATAGCAAAGTGATATATTAAAATATTGCATGGACGCTACCGTTCTCGTAATATTTGTTTTCTGGTATTATTAAACGGATCTTTCTATCAGCTACATCAATTTACAAAATTATTTTACGTGCGCTGTTTGTTAATTGTAACGTGCGTTATTTTTCACACTCACCAGATTGAAATTACGTGCGCTGTATGAGCACGATCGCACCCGCGCACCTTAAAACCGTATCAGACTCGCTTTCGCTCGTTAGATACATTTTAAAATAACTCGTTGTAAGATAAATGGTATCTAGCGGCCACTCATGTAGTATTGTCTATATGACATATGAGCTGTGAAATCGGGTGTCATTAAGTCGTGCAAGGAGGGCTGTTCCATATTGATTACAAGGATGATGAGTGAGAAGACAGTATATACACACACACGCACGCACGCACGCACGCACGCACGCACACACGTGCATCACCGGTATACTTACACCGTGATAATTTGCTAGGAGATACATCTGATAATCGCAGTTCTAGAACCTTCTTATGGACCGCAGACCGCACTCCTAGATCGTAGGCAGTGACGTCTTCGCCAAGTTGTTCTAACAAATGCTCTATTTCTGTTGCTTTCTGTAAACATTGCCAAAACCAAAGTCAAAACCGAAAACGCATTTAAAATCATATCTGTGTAAAAAAAAAATCCTTAGAAACCAAACAACAAAAGATTTCTTTGTGAATTTCAATATTAATGCCACGCATGAGACCTACGGCTATCTTCTTATGTCATGTTCTCAACGAGGCACAACGAATTTCAAACTCGCAACAAGCTAACGCGTTTACCCTATGGATGCCAATTACGCACATGCAGTAGCAACTTTACCAGAGGCGGATCGGGGGGGGGGGGGGGGAGGGGCCCGTCGATCCCTCTCCAAACATCCCCCAAATTTCCCTTGGCATTCAGCCTCATGTCATTGGGGTCCCCTTATTTGTTCGTAATCTGTATGCATATACGTACACGTAATTCGCAATGCGTCATCCGTAGCAAGTACTTTGCGCCTGATTAAGTATACGTACACGTAATTCGCAATGCGTCATCCGTAGCAATTACTTTAAGCCTTATTAATTACTTATACGTACACGTAATTCGCAATGCGTCATCCGTATCAATTACTTTGCGCCTGATTAATTACATATACGTACGCGTAATTCGCAATGCGTCATCCGTAGCAATTACTTTGCGCCTTATTAATTACGTATACGTAAACGTGTATACGCTTACGGATTAAGGACAAATAAAATTTGCGCCTAAAGAGACAACTTTATAATACTCGTTTAGCATCTGTCTCGGGTTGGGTTTCTGGCTGTCCTGAGGCGGAACCCGGGACAGACATGCTCGAAACTTCTGTGGTATATGAGCATGATCAAAAGTTACGCAAATTGTTTAGCTGGCATAATAACAAGTTTAAGTGGACACAGTTCTTTTGCAAGCTGTATAGAGACCTCTCCTCCACCCACCTCCTCATTGCTTCATGGACTAACCTGTTCTACTGTTTGTCTAAGTTTTTTGTTTTCTTCTGTGATATTTTTTATTTTTAACTGCAGCTCGGACGTGTCCGACACGGACTTGTTCACAGTCCTCTTCATCGTCGCCCGAACGCGCTTCTCGTCGCCTTTAGCACCGCGACGCAGTTGGTAAATCTGAAATGAACATTAAAACACATTCTAGAATTCGGACACAGTCAAATATATTCTAGAATTCGGACACAGTCAAATATATTCTAGAATTCGGACACAGTCAAACATATTCTAGAATTCGGACACAGTCAAACATATTCTAGAATTCGGACACAGACAAACAGAGTTTAGAATTTTGACACAGAGAACCATATTCTAGAATTTTGACACAGACAACCATATTCTAGAACTCGGACACAGATAACCATATTCTAGAATTTTGACACAAACAAAGATATTCTAGAACTCGGACACAGTCAAACATATTTTTAGAATTTGTACACAAACAACCAAATTCTAGAATTCGGATACAGACAAATATATTTTAGAATTTGTACACAGACAACTAGATTCTAGAATACCGACATCAGTAAATACATTCTAGAATTCGAACATAGCCTAACAGTCTACAATTTTTCAGACCCACTCAAACCATTTCCTCATGCTATTAGTAAAGTTACTTTCTTCCACTAATGTTAAACTCCCCCCAATGGCTTGATCGCAATTGTTCTATGTTTATGTTTATTAATACGTTAGTAATGGCCTCAACATTGCTAATAGCTTTTATTTTATTAAAATGTCGTCTAGTTATATGATCTAGTCGTCCCGAGCATGGCAAACATATATTCTAGAATTCGGTTCCACACAAGGTTTTATTATTAAAATGGTTATTTTTTCACCACTAAGATTAAGCTTTCTCCAATGGCTTGATCGCGACTGTTCTATGTTTATGTTTGTTATTGCGTTAGTAATGGACTCAGCATTGATAATAGCTTCTATTTTGAGACAAAAATTAAAATGTCGTCTGGTTATACGAGGAAGTCGCCATGACCATGACATTAATGAGCGATAAATCGCAGAACAAGTTATGAAATAATGGCTCCTTAATGAGCAATGTGCCAGTGTCTACACACACACAAATACTGCCTAATGTTAAAATGGAAGCCCTTTAATAAACAATGAACAAAAAGCAAACAGTTAAAGCATTACTAATTAATTTGCCATAAATATCTCTTGCAGACTATTGCCAAAACACACTAACCCAGTTTTTCTTTTCTCAATAAAATATAACTGTAGTACTAGTACTACTACTAAAACGAAAACTTTTAGCCATCAATACACATGGGTATTAAATCAAACCACAGAATGTATAAGGACATTAATAAATAACCCAGTATATATAGTGGCGGATCCAGAAAAGCAATTGGGGATGGGGAAATGACATGTGGCCGAAGGGATTCCTCGGATTCTCCACCGTAAAAAATAAAAAAGGTGCGAAATTTAGAGGGCCCGGAACCCTGGTGCTAGATCTGCCACTGATATATCATACCCCCCCTCCCCCTCCCCCCAATACGACGCGATTCGAACCTATGCCGCCAGTTCGCAGGAGGTGATCGAAATAACCGCTTGTCACAACAATAATTCTGGGGGCAGGGTGTAGCCCAGTAGGAAAGTGTTCGCTTGATGCGCGGTAGGTAAAGGATCGATCCCCTTCGTTGGGCATATTGAGATATTTTTCGTTCCAGCCAATGCACCACGACTGGTATATCAAAGGCTGTGGTATATACTATCCTGTCTGTGGGATGGTGCACATAACAACACCACTAGAGCACATTGATTTATTAACCATTGGCTATTGGATGTCAAACATTTGGCAAATTGGACTTAATTATAGTCTTAGAGAGGAAACCCGCTACATTATTCCACTAGTAGCAAGGGATCTTTTATATGCACCATATGGGCCCACCAACGGGGATCGATCCCAATCCAACCGCGAACCAGTCGAGAACTTTACCACTGGGCTACGTCCCGTGCCTCGCAAACCTATCCCACACACACACACATACATACACACACATACACACACACAGACACACACATACACACACAGACAGACATACACATACACACACAGACAGACAGACACACACACACACAGACACACACACACACACACACACACAGACACACACACACACACCTGTGGTCTAATCCACAGAGCTCTTTTAGGCTCTCTTAAGCAACATCGTATTGTCAATGCAAGTCTGTTTTCACTGAACCACGAGATCGCAAAATTGCGAGAGTTTAGTGAATTAGGCACCTCAATCAATAAATTCGTACTCCAAAATTCCTATCAGAATGTTTCAAAATGAAGAAATTAGTTTAAGAAAAGAGATCTCATAAGAAAGAAAAACCTCTCTGATTTGAGCCTGCCAATAGATATTAGGACTGTAAGGTTACCCATGAGTTATAGTAGCAGATGTCACTTGACTCATATCGCGGTTGACAGGCGACATGAAATATCGTCTATATGGTAATTCAGTGGAGAATAAGGAAAAACCCACTGTGGCTGAAGATGAGCGCGTGTTCACGGACGTCATGCGGTGCTGGAACAATGACATGCCTGTTACATAACGCCAGCTTGTTGTTTGAGTGGTTGTAAATCAATCTTATGCTAAGGTCAGACTACCAATTACAAACACAAAGTTGGCAAACATTCTGCCTTCACGACTTTTGTTTTATTTTGTTTTTGTTTTTTATTTAACGACACACTCAACGCATTTTATTTACGGTCATATAGCCTCGGAAATATGGTTAAGGACCACACAGATATTGAGAGAGGAAATCCGCTGTCGCCACTTCATGGGCTACTCTTTTCGATTAGCAGCAAGGGCCCACCCATCTGCTAGTCTGAGCGCTGTTACAACTCGATTCTCGTCGTATATCCCATTAGTTGTTAATCTGAGCGCACCCATCGTAAATCGGGCGTTGAGGAAATTACAACGCAACCGTCGAGTTGACCAACTTCGTCGTGACAGTTGACAGTCTGAAACTAGCATTACAGAGAATTGCTGACCGTCTTTGTTTTTCAGACCACCACATATAACATTTACGAGACACATTTGACGACATGTCTGCTGGGCCCGTATTTTCGAAGCCATCTTAGCTACCATATGTCGTAAATCCGTCGTAAGTGACTGCAGCAAATGTCGTAGCGTATTTTCAAAATTGTGGGGATTATGACATATGGTTTACTAATCCACAGCTTCACTGTGTTGGTTGGCATTATTTAATTTTATACCATTTCCCAATATACAGGGCAGCACCATAACATTTGACATAGTTATGACGCACTGCGTGAAACAAGACACCCTCGGTCTACAGAGGGAACAAATCCTGTGACCTGTCACTCCTCGGTCAAGTGAACTATATACATTGAGTTTCCAGTGAATAAGATGCTCATTGGATCAGTCGAGGGTAAAAACCCGTGGTATGTGATGTCGTACCTATGGAAAAGTGCATATAACAGATCAATTTCTGCTTATTTTTGATCGAAGTTTCTCCCCTCTCCCCTCACTCACTCTCTCTCTCTCTCTCTCTCTCTCTCTCTCTCTCTCTCTCTCTCTCTCTCTCTCTCTCTCTCTCTCTCTCTCTCTCTCTCTCTCTCTCTCTCTCTCTCTCTCTCTCTCTCATTATTTCTACAATAATCGAAAGAACTTTAATTAGAATCCAAATATCCATACTAGTAGTTTAAGATGTGCTGAAGAGTTGCCAAACAAACATTGCTTTTCTACATTCAATTACACTTCAAGAACGTGTTTTGAGCACCCCTCGAACACAGGGACTGCCATCACAACCATCTGGATTTACTAACCAAGTTAATAGTGGTCAGTCAGAGAGAAACTAGTATAGTCCTTAAACCTCCCCCACCCTGGCCGTACATTTTCTCACACCCATATCTGCGCTATGGAGGACCGGTAAACCAGTGAGGCAGGATATGCTCACCTTTCGCGAATACCTGATATAATCACTTTTATGGCAGTGATTCATGAGTGCATGTCATCATAACTGTACTTGTTTTAATGAGCTCTGTCCAGTGATAGTTTTGATACAATAAACTAGTCTGAGAGTGGTAGAACTCTTTATGGCGATGCAAGAAGGATGAAATCTCCAGTAAAGGCTGGGATCGATCTCAGTCAGTGGGTCCATTGGACTATTTCTCGTTCCAGTCAGTGCACCACGACTGGTATATCAAAGGCCGTGGTATGTGTTATCCTGTTTGTGGGATGGTGCATATAAATGATCCCTTGATACTAATGGAAAAATGTAACGGGTTTCCTATCTAAGACTATATGTTTAAATTACCTCTCTCAATATCTGTGTGGTCCTTAACCATATGTCCGACGCCATATAACCGTAAATAAATGTGTTGAGTGCGTCGTTAAACAAAACATTTCCTTCCTTCCAGTAAAGGATCTATTCGGGAGTGGCTTTCCTCCTATTGACGAGGCACCAGAGTTTCATGGAACCAACCACTATTTTGCCAAAGGCCCATTCAACTCTGCATTGTGCGGAGGTACAGCCATAATCATGTGTTACGGTTTTGTCGTTCTGACCCACTCACCTTTGGCATAAAAACAAGGCACAGAGTGATTGTAGTGCAAAAGATGATG
>NC_054707.1:75162963-75207963 GCF_016097555.1 Gigantopelta aegis | reverse complement strand
CGAAGACCTGCCAAGCCACGAGAATACCGGCGTCTATCAATACCAGCACACACACGATGAGGAACAGCTTGTAGTCCTTGATAACCTGAAAACAAACGAGTTAATATGTAATCAGCGCTCTACAATAATCAAGGCTTTAACAGCATAATGCAGATTGTTGAATATAATACAGGTTGCTGAATACAATACAGTTAGTATGCTAATGGTTTGAAAGCGCACCTAACCAAAAGTTAAAGTTTGTTTTGTTTAACGACACCATTAGACACATTGATTTGTTAATCATTGGCTATTGGATGTCAAACATTTTAGTAATTCTGATATGTAGTTTTAGAGAGGAAACCCGCTACATTTTTCCATTAGTAGCAAGATATATTTTATATGCACCATCCCACAGACATGACAGGACATACCACGACCATTGATACACCAGTCATGGCGCGCACCTAACCAGTGAAAATAGAGCAAATATGTCATGACACAGCAAGTTATCAGTGCCTGAAGTTATTGTCACACATTCTGGAAGTTCTTATCACCAGTTCTAGAAGTTGTTATAATTCTAAAATATGTCACCATCACGCTAAATACAACAGTGTCGGTGACGGTGGTAGTTGCAACAACACAAAATGGAAGCAACGACGACGCCATTATTAGCTGCAATAAAAACATCAGTAATTTATGAAATGACAACATGATGACCATACTGCAACAGCAGTGGCAAATCCAATAGCAACATAAATGTCATAGTCTGCTATAGTAATGGCATAAATGTAATATCAGAAATAAATAAAAACAGCAACGTTACTACAACCATAGTGGTAATTCAAGAATGCAATGCAGTATAGTGGTTTATTACACAAAACATTATTAAAATCACATACCCTAGGTTTTTAATACTACGGCGTATTTATCAATATTAAAGCCGTTCTGGTAACTGAAAGTTGACATTAGTTCGTTTAGCATATCCATTTCCATACATCCGAAGTGTTTATGGTGTTTGTAATATCACGAAAAAAATAAATAGTTTTTATAATTATTAATACTCACCCACCACTGAGAAGTAGCAGTTACGGAGATGAACTTTAATCTATTTTAACGGATATTTCTCACCCGTTTCACTGAGTTACAGGCTTATACTATCTCATGGTGCATTCCTTGACGTGGAGAGGTAGCATGTCTCAATGACTCGGAAAGCTATGCCAGCTGGAGCATCAGCTCCTGGTAGGGTCACCCAAACTGGACTGGTCAAAGGGTAGAGATTAGACTAATATGGACAGGACAGACAGAGGACGTGAGTCAAGAAATACAACTGTCTAGGAGAAGCAAACTCCAAAATCAAAACTGGGCTGGAGAGGCTCAGAATCTTAGTACGGAAACTCTCCTAGAAGGAAAACTCCAAACTCAAACCAAGTCCACTGAAGTCAGAGTACAGAAGCTATGCATAAGCATTAGCGTGGGAACCGAAAGGAAATGTCTGTACATGCACCAAGCTCTATGATGATGATGATCATCATCATCACAGGTTATAGATTAACCAAACTTTGTGTTTAGTTTTAGAGATTCAAAGTACGGTCTGCCACTGTAAGGACTTGTGAGAACACTAATTAAAATAATTTACAAGTAAAAAAGAATGGCTAGTAGAGTGGCGGATCTAAGGGTGCCCCAGGAGCCAGCCGCCCCCTAAATTTAGCGATTTTATGTTGGAGAATCCGAGAAATCCCTTCGGGAACGTTTATGATCCTCAGCCACATGCCATTGGGTCCCCCACAAATGGACTTTCTGGATACGCCACTGTGGTATAATAATAAATAATAAAGACGATATTCACACCACACTTGTAAGATGATCTATTTTTAAAGTGTATTGATTAAAAAGAAAATAGTCAAGAAATGGAACGTGACTGAAACTCGTCTGCGACCACAATTAGGCTAGTAGTTTCAGCACTTCGCCAAGGACACCGCTGGTTCCGACTCCACTAACAAACTTAACGATGTTTTAAGGAAAACGCGGAGTTCAATAATTGAAAGCCGCCTTGTCGAGATCGAGTGACAGTCGGTGATAGGTAACGGAGCAGTGAACAGCGGGAGATGGCTCACATCGGGATTAGCGAGGCTTAGATGTGGTAGTTAAGAGTATCTCCACCAAGAAACCAGCTCTAACTGGATGTGTGGAGAACTTCACATTATGCAATGGTATCGCAGAGTAGTTACGATTTCCCCCGTAGTTCAGGAAACATTTTCTTAAAACGCCAGGAAGTATTTCCTCAAGGAGCAAGCCTGAAGTTAATAAATATGTTAACTTTTACTTATTTTTACATACCATATTTACATCGATCCATCCATCGATCCATCCACTCATCCATCTATCCACCCATCCACTCATCCATCTATCCATCCATCCATCTATTTATCCAATCATCCAACCATCCAAACAACACAGTGCAATATAATACATTACATACGTACGAAAGTGCGAGGGTGGGCACATACAAACAGTATACATCTTTTAAAGGCAAAACGATAAGACAGGTGCGACATATTAAGCTCTGGTAAAACAAAAGATATTGTTGTGAGAAGTTGTTCATGGCGTTAGAACAATAAGATAGCACGTGAATTTGAATACAATAAAGACCACTATATGATTTGTGTTTAAATATAGTGTGTTTAAAGACACATAATTGGCTGTTCCATGATAATTACACAGACATCAAATAAATTTCATCAAATAATGAAATGAACACTAATGAAACTGACTGGCCTGTGACGTACGTTTACTATGCAAACGGAAATGCGCCGCAAAATAGATTGTAGTTTGGAAAATTATACGTTTAAATTTGTTTTAAATCTATTTTTTTGAGGGTATGTAAGAATTAGATTGTTATACCCGTATTTGTTACCTGTCATTTATTTTACGTTCTTTGAACAGGTATCCAACTCTCTTCGCCAGTTAGATACGTTTTAAAACAACTCGCTGTGAGATATATAAATGGCGTCTAACGGCCACTCATGTAGTATGCTCTAAATATCCACTGAATATGCTGTCAAAAATAATAATCGTGATACCCACCTCTAAATATTACTCTTTTTTGTCCTTAAGGATCAGTGCTCTTTTTGATAGGAACCAAATGGCGTTTTACTTCATGTTAGATGCTCGTTTAGAGCGACGCAAAACACAGAAGACAAAGTGCTTTCAGAATGGCTACTAAAAGTAATTAAATTTCCAAACGTTAAACGGACGGAAGTAATAGATGGCTGCCTTCACAAGTGGGTTGGACCCCCCCCCCCCCCCCGAAATCTCGTTTTTGGCACCTGATGTGAGCCAGGTTTAATTAATTAATTAATTAATTAATTAATGTTATCGTCCGTTCACATAGCAGTGTGCAAGCTGCGAGTGATTCTATTTAACGCTTGCACTCAAAGCGGCACTTAATAAATCGTCAGTTCTCATTTCCGATCCACTATTTATCCTTTGCCGTGTTTGGCGGTAATCACGCTGGGACGTTAGTTCACTTGTCAAGACGATATATTATGAAAACTAGTGGGTTTTTTTTTTACCACACTGCCACAGAATCCTGAACCAATGAACGTACATCAGTCTAGATAACACTGTGTTTAAACAACAAAGTTTTAGACTGATAAGTGGACAAATATATTGTGAAAACCAGTTTTTCTACCACACTGCCACAGAATCCTGGACCAAAGAACGTACATCAGTCTAGATAACACTATGTTTAAACAACAAAGTTTTAGACTGATAGGTGCTTGGTTCCTATCCCGTTCTGACTTCACCTAGATGGAGTGTAAACATTTTATTTAATCTAACTTCTCTCTCAATAACCATTAACGTCTTCCCTGGAAGGTTGACGGCCGCCGCACCGACTTGTATCTAAATAAGTATTAACTTATGCCCTGGGAGGTTTAAGGCAAATGTTCAGCTTAACGAACACACCACATGTCGTAATGACTGGTTATCGTAGGTTACCATTAGTATTACAGATTAGTGGAATAGGCTCTTTTATATCTTGTCTTCCAATGAGCGACTACGAGAAATGAAACATATCACCAACGAAACCCGAGGAAAACAGAACACGTTTAATCTTAACGATATCATTATCGTATAATATTAAAATTCGTATCTCTGCAGAATGTGTCCACGGGATATTTTGATAATGTCAGGACTTCTCTTATGAATCACTGTCAGACAATTCGTCTATAGGAGGACTACCACTCCCCAGCATGATATTTTCTTTCTACCTTGTTTTTAGGACTGGTACTCCTAAGGAATACCCATTCTTGTTCGTCTGTAGAAGGTCTGCCAATATTTGACAAATTTCAACCTAAACAACCACCACCACCACCATCATCATCATCACTACCACCTCTATCATTGTCATTATCATCGTCATTATCATCAACACCACCACCATCCTCGTTTTCGTCACACTCCTCAGACATCACCACCATCGTCATCATCAATACCACCTCCACAAATATCGTTACCATCATCATCATCATCATCAACACCACCACCACTACCACCATCACAACCACCACCACCACCATCATCTTCATCATCATCATCATAAGCACCGCCATCATCATCATCCCAACGACCATCATCATCAGCATCATTTGTAGCGATGTATATTTTTGTCCTGGCGGTATTTTACTGTGTAAAGGAACATGTCGCGCTTTGTCGTATGGAAATCTAATTCACTGCTTGGCCTAGTTATCATGTTTGTGCCTGGCCGATCTGCTGTATCTTTCCCCCTAATATGGCCTAGACATATATGGTTTAAATTTACTTTTATTTATTGAATGATGAACATATCAACGATTGCCTATTGCCCCAAGCCATTAGTTCCGGTACATCCTTTAGCAAAACCTCTAACTCAGCAACAGACAGACACAACAGGGGCCAATTTCACAAAACATCGTAAGTTTACGTCTGAGACTAGCAGTTATACCGGGCACACGTTTACACATGTTTGACATCTATTTCACAAAACATCGTAAGTTTACGTCTGAGACTAGCAGTTATACAGGGCATACGTTTACACATGTTTGACATCTATTTCACAAAACATCGCAAGTTTACGTCTGAGACTAGCAGTTATACCCGGCATACGTTTACACATGTTTGACATCTATTTCACAAAACATCGCAAGTTTACGTCTGAGACTAGCAGTTATACCGGGCATACGTTTACACATGTTTGACATCTATTCCACACAAAAAATTACATCATTACGGAAGATGGAGCATTTTAATGACACAAGAAAATTTTTACGTGCAAAACTAGGTTTACGATGTTTAGTGAAACTGAGCCCAGTACTACAATACTCCTGAGTTATAACCCGACACCGGCAGCAGTACCGTGACTTGACCTGATTCGTCGCTGTGTCCCCCATCTGTCATATGAACCAGTTTTAGTTTTCTCTGTCATTTCAGGCCTCGAAAAGCCAGAAGTAGACAACTAACCATCCAGCAAAATAGACTCCAAAATAAACTGGATCGCTTAATAAGCGCGAAGCTGCACCACGAATGACGTTATTGATCGTCTGCCAGTGAAACCAAGGCCGAAACGGAGACAGTATTACCTACAGTGATTGGCGGTGGTCAAGTGACGCCCTAGGTGCTGGCGACGGCCCATAGACATGTTTAGAATTAATGTTACTTGTTATCTGGGAACAGCATTGATTCAAGCAGCCAGTGCACAAGGACCAAGAAAGTTCAGCCAGAGCGGGAAAAACGCTTCAGACACTGTTTTTTGGCGCTTCACGTTAAATCGAATGATTTCATCGGAAACCAATAAAATCGTTAACGATCGTTAACGTTACTATCTGTCGTTGAACGCAGCACACTACACCGGGAGCCAATAAATTCGTTCATGAACGTTACCATTGCTGTCTGTCGTTGAACGCAGACACGATCGGAGTTCAGAGAGACAGAGCTGGATACTAAACTGGGTTTTTTTGCACTTCACATTAAACAGAATGGCAACAGTGGTGATCAGTCAAATCGTCAGCGAATGTTGCCGTTGCTTGCTGTCGCTGAACGCTGTTCCGACTACACTAGAAGCTGCATTTTCACAGCTGATTTGGGTAGTGTATGGCTGCTACACCTGGTTTTTTTTTTGTTGTGTTGTGTGTGTGTGCGTGTGTGTGTGTGTTTGTGTGTGTGCGTGCGCGCGCGTTTTTTTGTTTGTTTGTGTATACCCGCATGGCTGCGTGGCTTTTACTAATTACATACTAATTTCTCATATGTTTACGATATAATATCAGCTTACCTTCTTATTGAGTTTAATATTGGTGAATATTGCGTGAACTCTCCACGTTTTACTAATGACATACTAATTTCTCATATGTTTACGATATAATATCAGCTTACCTTCTTATTGAGTTTAATATTGGTGAATATTGCGTGAACTCTCCACGTTTTACTGAACATAGCACCGAATGCTAATGTAAATCCCAGCGTTAACGTCCAAGCTCGTAACTGAAAAACAACAATTAAAACAACATCAACGCTAAGAAACCAATATTAACAACAACAGTAATATGTTCACCACGTACTGCGATGGCGGACTGGTTAAACCATCTGAACGCTCAATACATCTATAGTTCGTCTCGTCCTCCTGCAAGCATGTTTTTAAAAAATAATTTCAGTTTTTGTTTGACGTAAGAAGAAAAGTAAAAGTGTTTTGGAAATAACAAAAACAAAAAACACACAACTATTGTTGTGTCCAATTTAGAAAACAATCGGCTCAGAAATAAATAACTTGTCGTAAATTCCATATCATAAAAAGGTGTTTCCTGTGCTGCATTTGTTCGTGCTATTAATATTTTCGCCGTGTACTACACTTAACCTCATTAAAGGTGCAATGTGTGCAGTGGTAGGTTTCTAGAAGTACCTCAAATACCAAACACAGCCACATCCTTTGGGCCATCCTACGCCGTTTAAGGACAGTAATATTTTTTCCACGTAGCAGTTAACTCTTAACTGTACTGGGTCCCATTTTACGAAGCGATCTTAGGGCTACGATCATCTTAAGTGCATAACTACCTCATGCAGTTACGCTGATCTTAGCCCTAAGAGTAACGTGTTTCAGATGAAGATATATGATCATGGCTCCCAACTTAAAACAAACGTCCATAATTGAAAAACAAAATGATATAGTATGTTCCACTGAAATAATTCTAAAAAGTCAAGCGCAACATATAACATGATGTTCGTGTTAAACTTCCACTGAATGATGATGCTTTCACTTGTTCATATGGGACCGGCCTCGGTGGCGTCGTGGCACTGGGTTCGGATCCCAGTCGAGGCATGGAATTTTTAATCCAGATACCGACTCCAAACCCTGAGTGAGTGCTCCGCAAGGCTCAGTGGGTAGGTGTAAACCACTTGCACCGACCAGTGATCCATAACTGGTTCAACAAAGGCCATGGTTTGTGCTATCCTGTCTGTGGGAAGCGCAAATAAAAGATCCCTTGCTGCCTGTCGTAAAAGAGTAGCCTATGTGGCGACAGCGGGTTTCCTCTAAAAAAAATCTGTGTGGTCCTTAACCATATGTCTGACGCCATATAACCGTAAATAAAATGTGTTGAGTGCGTCGTTAAATAAAACACTTCTTTCTTTGTTCATATGGAAAGTAAAAAAAATTGGTCAGTTTAATTACATAATTATACGGATTTTAAGTGTCTATCGAATATCACGTTTCAAATTAAGAGTTTTTGGTGCAAGTTATTTATAAGTCATAAAAAAGCAGAACAAATCTTGTTGTCTGAAAAATGACGGTTATTTTTGGAAATAGTTATTATTTGGTTATTTTCCTACTTTGTCGGTAAGCACTTGAGCTATATTACTTAGACACAGGTTCACAAACTCCATTTCTGCTTTCTATAGAGGAGAACATGGCAGCGTCATCGGGCGACCCCGGGAAGGTGACAGACGAACAATAACACAAAACAAACAGAAGGTAATCCAAAAAGATTCGAAAGGCAATATCCAATTTACGCGACAAGACGGAATCGCGAGCGCAAACACGCGACTGACGTATTCGAGATAAACAGATTACGCACGAATCCTCGGGACTTTGGTCCAGTTTAAGTTGCAACTTGTGTTCACGTATAGCCCAGTGGTAGAGCGAACGGCTGACAAGCGATGGGTTGCTGGTTCGATTTGCATTAGCGGATCGATCCACTGAGGCTGATTTTTTGTTCAATCGCGACTGATGTGTCAAAGATTATGGTAAGTACTGCCATGTTCGTGAGGGATGTATGCCAATAAAAATTCCCATCCTGCTGATTGGAACCAGTATATTAATGTATATTACTGAGGAGTATAGTACTATATTAATACTAGATGTAACCAGTCTTTAGTACGAGAGTGTTTAGATGGGGTGCGGTGACATTACACTGAGCTTTTCTACCAAAAATACAACCGCCGTGTAGGTAGCTAGTCCTCATTAGCCGATGCTATATACACGGCCATCGTGTTTAAAGCCTCTTCTATGCTAAGTGACAAAGATGGCAACTTCCATTACCGTTGGATTTATGGGATTCATCTGTGTACACTATATTTAGCACGATATGTGTATGGTAGTTGACCAGACATGAACGCAAAAAGATCCTTGCGAAGTGCAGCATTGGGTATATACGAAGAAGGCGGTCGGCAGTACAAATTAAAAGAGAAGCGATCAGAACGATTGGAAACTGTTGAAGCAGCCTCGAGTATTATAATATAGTATTGATGAAAATGAGTAGAATACTACTATATTGCTGAGAAAGAGTAGTGTATTACCGTTTTGCTAGATCTACACCCCACTTAACAGGCTACACGTTGTACTATGCATACCCGACTTGACATACGTCACAAGCTTTTCTATGTACTATGTGCCTAACTTAACTTTCGTCCCATCTAATATAATCCAAACCTTTTATTAACCCCAGTTTCAACCAATGGAATCATATTCCCGGAGTTGGCCACTGGCGATGTCAAAGACTAAATCCAGGATGGGCGTACCTGAACCTTTGGTGGATATGGGCACGTTAATATACTTCCCATTACCGTTCCCGTTCCATATTCGACATTGACAGTGTTTAGAAAACCCGAAACGACAAAACCATAATACGTGATCTTGGCCGTATCTCTGCAGAATGCAGAGTCCAATGGGAATGTTTGCAGAAAATAGTGGCTGATTCCATAAATCTCTATCTTGTGCATCATCTATGAAAGGTCAGCCATTCCCGAGGAGATCCTTTACTGGAGATTTCTTAAAGCATTACGAGCGGGAAACAGAGGATCTTAGTGTGCAGCAAAAATAGTAATCATGTGTTAACACTTGTCTGTTTAATCTGGGTGTTTCTTTCATCTCACTTTTAACATGATACCTTCTTTTGGAGTGCAAAAAAAACATTTTAATTTAAAAATCGAAAAAAATGCGTATGGGATAACAACAAAGCGTTTAAACACCAAACACAGACCTGTTTGTGAACAACGCCCAAAGAAAATGTTTTAAGAATCTAAATTTGATAAATATTGATTTGCCATCCAAAATGAAACTAAACTCAAACATAAAAAGACATTACACATTATTTACAATTGTTTTCTGTGATCGAGATTCCACGCGAATCCAATTTCACGCTTTGAAGCATTTTAACTCAAATCGTTTCTAACGTTATGGCCGTCATGTAGCGTCAATCGAAAGAGCGCCACAACCGTTAAAATCTCGAAAAGAGTTATGTGAATCGTGTGCATGTGCTACTCGAGACCCTTTTACAGAAATATAGAATACTATACGAGTTTTCGCTAGATATCATTTTTACGAAACGAGTGATAAATTACAATACACCATAGGGAAGTTAAAACACAACAAAGGGAATCTCGTAAAATTGAATAATAGCCACTTTTCGATAAAAGTATTGATTAATAGTGTGTTTTTAAATGTAAAGATTATACTTTTGCATAATTAATTTGCCATAACTTTGTCACAAACAGGTCATCCTATACCAAAGGATTTGTTTTTATACCAGTCGTGGGCCGCTAGATGGGACCGGAAGATTTACGTACAAAACTTCATCATAGATGTTACCATTATTATCAACATCGACAAGACACATATTTGCCGTTATTTTGGATGATCGTACTAATCAACAGACAAGGAACCTTTGTTTACACACTTTCACACATGCAGGATAACAGAGCACGTACAAGTCCTTTAATATACCAGTCGTGGAGCACCGGTAAGTGTATGTAACTGACTAATGATTAGTGTCAGCGAAGAAACATATTTGCAGCCATCTTAGATGATTGTACTAATCAACTATAAGGAATCTTTGTTTATCACCCACCTGGTGAACGTATAGCGGTGTCGTACAAATACGGTACGCACCACGAGGGTCGTACCGGATGTACGTCTTTTCATTGGTTGGACAGTAAGTCTACCGGGACTTTTTTTTTCATTCATGAAAAATTACGTTGTCAACATTCCACAATTTTTACTATATATTTCATTCATTTTTTTCTGTAATAAAAATATACATGTATATATGTAAAACTGGGACGACCAGACAGGTAGCGAACTGGTTTGGGGACGAAATATGGATTAAAAAAACAAAAAACGGAAGTATAACAAACTATTTTGTTAAGCGGCGACCTTTGGGACATACCGTAGTGCACAGTCTTGTGATATCATTCCGCCACAGTGTAAAATGTTTACATATTCGAAATGCAGGAATTTCTATTTTTTATGACAAATATTCAATTGTTTGAAGGTAGGTAATAAATAAAATACCACACTTGTTTTCGCTAGACATCATTTGATATCTAGCGAAAACTCGTATAGTATTCTATATTTATGCACCTCCGCACATGCAGGATAGTCAAGAATATGACCTTTGATATACCAGTGGTGGAGCACTTGTCACTGAATATAGCTAAACACTCGGCGTGTCTAGCAGCGCCCCTAATATTGGTTGGAATTAGTACTGAAATAGGAACTGAGATTTTTTATCGTAAACCATTTATCGGTAACGCCACCTGCCAACACCCCAGCCCCAACGCCCATCCTCCCCAAAACACAACCCTCAAAACAAACATCGTTACAGGTAATCGATTTCAACGTAATACCTTCTATCCTTAAATGGGACAATACGATCGATGCCACATCAACAATAACAGTATCTTGATGGTGGTGGTGGTGGTGGTGGGGGGGGGGGGGGGGGGGGGAGGCAGGAAGAATACAAAAAACGAGAAGAAGAGTAAATATATTACTTTGTCCAGTAGTCCACGAATCACGACCAGCTAAAAATGGTTGAGTACAACACTCACTACACTGTTGGTTTATCACTTTAGGCTGCTTGAGTGAAGGTGTTAGCAACAAACAGGTTAGAGTTATTGCTTCTACTGTTACCCACAGTTATTTGTGGTTCGTTACAAATCTGCCCAGACCATCTACGATCAACAATGGAGCAAACTAGTCAAAATTATAACAAAAGTGATGTGTGTGCAGTTACAAAAAGAACTAGTTTGATACTGGTTCAGTCATATTTCTAGAACTTACTCTGCAAAGATGAAGGAACACGGTTGGGGAGACAACTCCTCCATCAATCCCTAGAAGGAAGATACTTAGGTAACACAGAAATGATCCTGCGATTATTAAGTTGTTCATGTTGGGTGAAGACATCTTTATAAACCTGAAATAAGGAAGAAAAAAGAACTATAGGTAACATATTTCACACATGATAGACTGTATTAAATATAATTAATGACAAATTGCGCTGAAACATTTAACGATCCGTTTTATATAAGAATTGTTTCTCATTTTTTAGGAATTTATCGATGTATAAAAGTCACAAATGGTATAAAATCGCGTAGCGTAGCGAAGCGATTTTATACTACATTTGTGACTTTTATACATCGATAAATTCCTAAAAAATGAGAAACAATTCTTATAATTACAAACAGTACAAGAAGTGTACCTTAAAACACTCAAAAATAATTTCTTTCGTTCTTACCGTCAACCTTGTTCTGTAAATAAGCGTAGGAATACATGTATACATACTATTGGATGTTTTGGTTTTTTTTTTTAACAGAATAAAAACAAATAAAAAATATATTGTAATTTTTTTTTATTTATAACATGAATATCTCATCCAGTTTCCCTTATTTTTTTAATCGAGAAAACAGGTCACTTCCTTGTTCTATTTTTAAAACGATCACCGAACTGGGTCATTAGGCTTCTCGCCCATTCAGCTAAAAATAGTTCCAATCGATCTTGGTCTTCCGTGATGACGTATTTTTATGAGGTTTATGGAAGGATAACGCTAATCAGAATACAGTAAATCGTATAAATTCGGAAAGTTTGTAATTATATAAACATATCGACAACTATTGCGAATTTGCAATACTTCAGAGTCTACACATCTTGTTTTATATCTTAATGCATATTTACAATACTTCAACGTATCATTATGTACATTCGATCTTAATGTAAATGTACAATGATCCAGTATATTTGAATTGACTATTAATGTAACTTCACAATAATTCAGTATATGTGCAACAACTCTTAATACAAATCTTCAGTATGATAAATTGATAAAATAAATGACAATTTATTAATTGTTTTAGAGTATAACAATTTCTCTCACCCTCAGGTATGTAGGACAGAGCTATCCCATGAAAGAAAGCTATGCAAGAAATTTATTTATTACACACCAGTGTAAGATATTACTAATGTCATAACAATTACTCAGTATGTAACTAATGTAATATTGGCAAGCGCAGACTGGCGCGGTAATTTTAAAAACATTGAATGACGTGTAAAATTGCTGTTCAAAATGTTTTGTTCAGAGATTATTAACGTATTTGACCGTGCTTGTACAACATAATGTAATTTAAAAGTTACGAAATATGGCCATGAATTGAAATTGCGATAAGATAGGCTGTTATATTTGGGCCTATTGTATACGAAGCCAAAACGATGTTAGGGCAAGTGTCTGTCGTCAAAATGCTACTTTTTTTTACGGCCCTATATACAAAATGTCAGCGTCACATCTAGTCAATCCCATTTACTCAGCTCAGTCTTTGCTGGTACGATAAATAATTCGGTCGTTACCGTGAATTTCAACACCTCATTAAGTTCTGACAATTAATGCAAGCTTCACCCAAATTGTAAACTGTACATTGCTGACGTCTCGTTGCTCATCGTGACGTCGTTTAGGTTTACGTGTGACGTAGACGACTTGTTGACCCAATTCGAAGAAAAATAACGTGTAGTAGGTCTCGACATCTGCCTACTTCTGCGTTGCGGCTTGGTTTGTAATAAATATAATACTAAACTAGCTTGCCTGTCATACCATGTTTATGAAACTCGTGAACAGTCTTGGTATCTGACTCGCTTTCGCTCGTCAGATACCAAAACTGTTTACTTGTTTCATAAAAATGGTTAAGTACGACAGGCAAGCTCGTTTAGTATTCTATATATCCTACATGGGTTATCACGCGCACTCATTTAACATGACATCGTTAGTAATATATGACGTCATATTAATGTGAAATAGTGACGTGAGGTCATTAGACACATTTTAAAAATTAATATTTTGTTATTAAAACCTTCATTATAAAAGCTATCTTGTTAATTTGTAGTAACACATGACACAAATATGCTAAATATGATAGTGTAGTATATTTATGATAAAATGGTCAAATAAAAAAGTTACTTGTTCAGCCATCTTTGTCTATTCGTGTAAAATAATGGTTTATTTACCGAATCAATGAGAGAAAAAGACTCATCATATGCGGTCATGTGGAGTAAAAAAACGTACACCCTCGGTGGTCAAAATTTCCACCACCTCGGGTGTACGTTTTCTATCCCACATGATCACATATGATGGAGAGTCTTATAATCTTCACTGGTACACTGGCTGTTACATGAAAGGAATAGACGTAGTAGGTGTGGTGGAGTAAGAAGCAGCAACATTAGATAATACTTGTGGACATACGCGCATCCTGTTATAATTAGTCATTTTCACAGGTCAGTGTACCATGAATTTAAATTCAAATATATCCAATGATATCAGATGAATAAATGAAAATCAACAATTGGTCAACACAATCTTGAGCGATTATCAGACTACATTCTGTATCCTCGACGATAATGTACGTTTGTGTTCTGCAATTGGCGAGAGTGTATCCACCATTTGTGAGAAGAAGAAGTTTGTTTTCTTTAACGATACCACTGGAGCATATTGATTAATTAATCATCTGCTATTGGATGTCAAACATTTGATAATTCTGACTCGTAGTCATCCGAGGAAACCCGCTACATTTTGTCTAATGCAGCAAGGGATCTTTTATATGCACTTCCCCACAGACAGGAAAGCACATACCACGACATGCAGGCCTATTATCCAGTTATGTGGTACCAAGTAAGCAACACATATTTAAATTAACGTTAAATTGACTCTTTTTTTTTGCGGCGTTAACTTTTGTTTTAACTATAGTGAACGGGTTTGATTAAAGACAAATTGAAATTGCTGGCAGCCCCACAGACATGACAATCAATACCCATCTGTTTTGGCGGTGGTGCATTAAGCACGAGCCAGCCAGACAACTAGTTGGGTGACGGCTAGACCTCGTCTATTTAACGAACTGGACCGATAGCTATGTTTATGCAGTTTCTCGCTTGCACATAAACACCGGCAAGGTCAAAGTCTGGGCTTAAGCCAGACATGCGTGACCCAAACACGATTCCTTTACCACTTAAATCCACGTCGGTCGGTGGCTTATTCAAACCGATGGCTACTTTTGCAATAAGATGTCCGGAAACGCTTAGCACCAACATAAATGGACTGGACTCAAAAATGAATTACCCGTCTATCAATGGAGAATGATGATGGACTTGGCTGCTCCAGTAAAGCTATTTTAATTCGATGTACAGACGTTGACACGATTCTTATGTAAAGTTAAAATTTGTATATTGCGATGAAACAAGATTAGCTTCTCATTCTGCTGTAATTCAGTTTAAACCAATTCCACCATCATCATCACCATCACCACCACCACCACCACCACCACTACTACTACTACTACTACTACTACTACTACTACTACTACTACTACTACTACTACTACTACTACTACTACTGCTCATCACCATCATCATCATCACCATCATCATCATCACCATCACTACTACTACTACTCATCACCATCATCAGCATTATCACTACTACTACTACTCATCATCGCATTCATCATCATCATCATCATCATCATCGTCATCATCATTAACAACAACAGCAAAACAAAATCGATCAAATTAACAACAAAAACGACCCCCAAACAAACAAACAAACAAACAAAAAACAAACATTTTTTTTAACACCACCAGACCACATTGATCAATTAATCATCGGCTTTTGGATGTCAAATATTTGGTAATTATGTCTCGTAGTCATGAGAGAAAACTCTACATTTTTAGCAGTAAGGGATTTTTTATATGCATTTTCCCACAGACAGAAAAGCACAGTTCACGGCCTTTGACCAATTATGGTTGGTGCACCGGATTACCCCCCCCCCCCCCCCCCCCCCCCAAAAAAAAAAAAAAAAACCCCCACAAAAACCCCCAAACAAAACAAAACCAATGACCGATACAAAAGCACTGATTGAGTGAAATGATTAAAATAGGATCTGACAGTAACGCCAGGTTCACAGTGAGCTTCAATCTTTGTCCACCCACATCTACGGTTCTGGATCCCTTCTACTGACTTCTATACTTCTGTAAGTGAAAAAGTGACAAAGCACGTAGCATATGCCAGGATGTAATTTCAAGTTGCTACTGATGTATCAAACTACTTTTCCAATATCTAATAGGAAATCTCGATAGGAGAACTCCCAAACGCTTGTCAGGGACTTTTCGTCAACCTTCAATGATCTATGAAAAGAAAAATCAATGGAGGTATTTTATATCTCGTTATGGTGGATAATGCGATATTGAGTCCAATAATTTCTTCGGTTTGTCCGAGAACTCAACTGTTTATAATGACTATTTTATCGACTGACCGGGGCCTACACCGGACAATCGGTCAAATATGTGAAGAGACCTGAGATTTGACGCGGAGGGGAGGGGGGGGGGGGGGCGGTGAGTGAAGAAATTAATTAACCGTTTTGGTTTGTGGACGAAATGGAACAGGATGCAAATGAAAGGGTAACAAATATCGAGAAGCCTCAGCGGTGGATGAAAACAAATGTAGAAAACAAAAATCCACCGACCCCGCCCACCTCAACAATAAAATAAAAAACCATGAAGAAACAAAAAAATAAATAAAAAATGAATGAATGATTGTTTAACGACAGCCCAGTACGAAAAATACACCGGCTATTGGGTGTCAAACTATAGTAAATTTAAAAAAAAGAAAAAAGAAAGAAAGAACAACAACAACAACAACAACAACCTCAAAACAACCGAATATTGCATTGCAGCTAAAACAAAAACAAAAAACGGAGAGAAATATTCCAGGGAATGAATATATCAGTATGGTTGAGAATAGGATCACTAATAAACAAAAGAATATTTCGTTTTAAAAAACATGTCATCAGATATGAAACTAAGGCTATTTGGTGGTCAATAGATGGTTATTTCAACACGTGGTCTACGAAGCATGGACGAAAACACGCTGCAGCTACATTAGCTACACCTACTGGATAGCAGCAAGTGATATTTTATATGCAACTTCCCATATTCATCCGACACCATATAACCGTAAATATAATGTGTTGAGTGCGTTGTTAAATAAAATATTTCCTTCCTTCCTTCCCATATTCAAGACCACGGTTTTTGATGTACTAGTCGTCGAATCCTAGTTTGGACACACAATCTTGACGGGTACACCATCAATCCCTTTAGCAAAGGGCATGAATGACAGGTGGGGACGGGGCAGGGTCTAAATCCACATATTACGCAAGTGGCAATTTTCTCAAGAACTTCATTATTGTATAGGTGTCTACACGCACTCACCTTATATACCAGTCGAAAGAGCAATAGCTCCCCGTCAGTATTAGGGACGATGTTGAGTTGACAAGTGACATTTTCAAGCTTTAAAACGATACATGGAATGTTTCTGTGTGTAGAGCGGATCATTAAGTCGCTATTTTAGGTGCAAAAAGATAAACTTGAAGTTTGTTTTGTTTAACGATACCACCAGATCACATTCATTTATTAATCATCGACTACTATATATGTTAAACATTTGTTAATTCTGACATATATTTCTTAGAGAGAAAACCCACTACAGTTATCCCATTAGTAGAAAGTGATCTTTTATATGCACCATCGCACAGACAGGATAGCTCATATTACGGCCTCATATACCAGTCGTGGTGCACTGGCTGGAACAAGAAATAACCCAATGGGTCCACCGACGGGGATCGATCCTAGACCGACCACACATCAGGCGAGCACTTTAACACCGGGCTACATCCCACCCTGTATGTTAGGTGATGTGTGTCGCTTGCCCATTTGAACTCCTCAAAAGTTCAGCCAGCAAACGTTTTGCTAACGTTCGCGGACAATTTGACTGGTTCCCAACGTGGCCATTTGGTTTAACGTCAAGCACATAAACCAGTTTTTCTGCTCTTACCTTTTTATGACACCCAATGGACGATGTGTATTTTTGTGCTGGGGTGTCGTTAAACATTCATTCATTCATTCATTCATTCATGCATTCACTCACTCACTCACTCACTCATTCATTATTTTTTCTGCTCTGTCTGGCTGAATTCCACACTCATGTCTACTAGGATTACCACAGACTCGAACCTGTGACTTCTGTATATGATGTTGACGGAGAGGAACCCCATAGACATAACTATTCCGACTGCGGCCAGGACACACAGCGCGCTGTACACCGGGACGGACACGCGACGCATCTCTTCGTACTCGATGTTCTTGTCGGCCGGAGGTCCATTACCTGCAGGAAGAGAGAAAGAGAGTACATTAATGATTAATATGTTTAAATAAAGTATTATTTGGAGAAAACATCTGAGACAAATTAATATTTACTTTCTCATTTATTTATGTATTTGGGGGCAAGGCGTGTTGGAGGCAGTTTTTCTACCGAAAACTCTATTTAAAAAAAAGAATACGCATCTTGTCCAAAAATGCCAATTTTATTTATCTATTTATCTGGAAATGGCCGTACGTTACTGTGGCTTTATACCGTTCTTTTTTGTTGCTGTTTACTACAACAGTTGTACAGATAATGTCATCGATACTTACCTCTCCATAATATAGGTCTGCGAGTAGAAAAGAAAAGTTTATCAACGTGGCCGTGATATTCAGCCACTTTTTGCATAGTTCCACCTGAAAACGAAACAAAACATATTTTACAATACACGTTGCTTAAAATAACATTTTTTTTTTTTTTAATGGATCATATCTTATTATATCCACCTAGCGGGGATCGATCCTAGGTAAAATCGTATCAGTTGCAGGGACTACGTCTTAGAGTTAAAACAATCTCCCTTCCACCAGCAAGTGGAGTGAGTAATTTACGAAAATGTTAAATACTAAATGCCAATGTAATTGAGAACAGTGACAGATTTTGTCATACGATGATGTTTGTCTAAGATACGATATTCTTCTAGAACTGCCAACACTGATACTGTGATGATTGTGCAAATATCTAATGGAAGCTGTCTGGTACAGAGGTGGGGGTTTAAAAAATAACATTAAATTAATATCATTTTCATTATAAACAATTGTTTTTATTATTATTATCATAAACAAACAAACATTTTTTTATTTTTATTGCATTAGTAAACGATGTTGCAGAATGGGGAGGTGAGATTGGTGCTTAAGTTTTTAAATTACGTTACAAATGGAGTTTCTTGCATTTCTAAAGGAATTGTAAATTTGTAACACAAAGACAATATATCATCTTACCTTGCATCTGAGTGATTTGAATCTCGCCCAAGCGATCCCCATTGTTGAATTGAACCCTGCCCTTGAGAGAAATTAAAATTATAAGTAAATACAATGTATCCGTCAAGGTTTTGTTTTACAATTTGTGCGTTTTTATATGATACACCATTGGTGATTACAAAAGTGATATATCTAGTGGAATTTACATTAGAATGCTTCTCTTGTATGGCATAGGGACATATCACTTAAACATATTACTCTGTATAACTGAATAAACTAGAGGCTAGCAAATGTCCCTCAATACCTTCTAGCCATGCATTAATCCGTCCACACTTCTGTTCAACTATTCATACATATTTGTAAAAAAAACCCAGACAATTTTTCTAATCTATCAAAATCCATCCATCCATCAATCTATCCAACCATGAACCTTCCATCCATCCATCCATCCACCCACCCATCCATCACCCATCCATCACCCATCCATCCATCCATCCATCCATCCATACAGCTAGCCAACCATCCAGCTAGCCAGCCAGCCAGCTAGCCAGCCAGCTAGTCAACCAGCCAACCAGCTATGATTCATCCATCAATCCGCCTGCCCGTGAGTCAGCCAGACCATCCACCAATGCATCCACCCATTCATTCTAAAGATGGAGTTGGTTCCTGGTACTGGTACTCGGTTCGCAGCCCGGTACCGGCTCACACACAGAGCGAGTTTTAACGACGCAGTGGGTAGGTGGAAGACAAATACACTCTCTTCCTTTTCACTAACCACTAATCCACTGTCCTGGACAGACAGCCCAGATAGCTGAGGTGTGTGCCTAGGACAGCGTGCTTGAACCTTAATTGGATAGAAGCACAACAATAAATTGAATTGGATGACTGAATGACGCCATCTCAGCGTGATACTCCGTACCGTGACGCCGATGAAGCTGGTGTCGTTAAGAACCTTGCCCATGACGCCGCTGCGGAAGGTGTTCTCGGTGAAGAGCGACTGACGGTCCAGCAGGCTGTGTATGGCCTTGGCCACCACCCACACGCCGTCGTAGGCGTAGCCGTGATACTTGCTGTACTCCTCGCCCCGCCACTCGTCATACAGCTTCTTGTAGGACTGCGGCGTCTGAAACACACAGGTAACCAGTGAGATTGCTTTGTTTCGTGTTGTTTAAAGATGCCATTAAAACACACAGATATTGTCAAGCATTCCGAGAGTTGTAATACTAAAGGCGACGCAACACGACACGAGCGCGATACACAAAAAGAGCCTATTGTGAGAAGAGATGCCTAACAATTTCAATCAATTATTCTTGTACGAGGCATTCGTATAGTGTGGCGTCGTCTTTAAGCAATATTATGTCAAATCCCCCACTGGACCCATCAAATGTTCACACGTCCTAAGTTCAAGGGGCATAACTGAAAAAATTGGCAAATCCCCATGAAGGTCAAACTTGATTTGTAAACATAGCAAAGCTATATATATACAAAATGTATTTACATTGGAGAATTATCAAATGTTTGACATCCAGTACACAGTCCAACCAGATGGGATTATAGGTTTTGTCTCTGTCTGTCTCTCTGTCCGCCTGTCTGTTTTTCCGTCTGTCCCACAATTTTGTGAACTATTTTTCTACAATGCTTCAAGACACTGAACTTAATTTATATATACATATACATATACATATACATATACACATACACACACACACACACACACACATATATATATATATATATATATATATATATATATATATATATATATATATATATATACACACACAAACACACATATACACACAAACATTTGATAATTCAGTCTTCAGAGGGAAATGTCTACATTTTGTTGTCACTAGTAGCAAGGGATCTTTATGTGCACCTTTTCACACAGCACAGCAAATACAATACGACGACCTTTGATATAGCGGTCGTGTAGCAATGGTTGGAATGAGAAAAATGGGAGTCCTTGAAGGGCCATCGATCCCCGACGATGGGCCCATTGGGTTATTTCTCGTTCCAGCCAGTGCACCATGATGGCTACATCAAAGGCCGTGGTATGTACTACCCTGTCTGTGGGATGGTGCATATAAAAGATCCCTTGCTGCTAATCGAAAAGAATATCCCATGAGGTGGCGACAGCGGGTTTCCTCTTTCAATAGCTGTGTGGTGTACTTAACCATATGTCTGACGCCACATAACCGTAAATACGTAAATAAAATGTGTTGAGTGCGTCGTTAAATACCACTGAGCTATGTCCCACCTCCCACCCTGGAATTCGCTAAGCTACTTTTTAATATTTTGTTTTTCGAACGGAGAATCGATCAAGCTAAATCCATGTAACAAACAACTCTTTAATCAACGTAAAAGTTATTTCAAATTAATATAAACTTTCTTCAACTATAAATTAGTTCAAATCTCGGTCATTCACCTTCTTTAGAAAATACTTATTCATGCCAATGTAAACACGTTAACGAGTAACTTATATCAGTATGTATATAGGTCAATATGAAAAGTACACAAAGGTATACAAATATAGTTTGCACATTAACAAAACTAATAATTTTAACGTTATATCTACACATACGAGTTAGGCGAACTCCATATATCATTATAAATCTTCTAGTTAATCAACGTTTAGGTCGTAGCATATTTTCTAGTCGAGGTTCACAAACGTGAAAGACAATGACCTACATATCCAATGAACTACTTTCATAGTTGACTCTTAGCGTACTTTAGATTCTGTTTACCATATGACGATAAACATTGCGTTTTGTTCTTTTAATTTTGGTTTACTTTCAATAATTAATCTTCAAACACAAGTGATTGTTCTGTTGGTGCTTTGATGTTTGATCCAGATTCGCATTAAAACCATTTAATAATGTGAGAAATATCGATAATGTTTATCGCATGTAATAAACCTGAACGACAAAAACGTATTCCAGTATCAAAATCGTATCTTCCCATAAGGCCAAGTCGAAAGGATGTTAGGCAAAGTCGTGATTGTTTCAATGGTCCACTATCAGGTGCTCGTCCATAAGAGGACAGGGTGTTTAGTCCCTCTCGCCCCACCCATAGACGGACTGCCACTTCCAAGGAAATGCGTAGCATGTCATCCCTCCCGACCAAAGAGGACTACCATTTCAGAAAACATGTAACGTTTCATCTCTCCCACCCAAAGATGACTGCCACTCCACCGAAATACGATACAGGATGTTTCATAAATCCTGCCCCACCTGCAGGAGGACTGCCACTCCCAAGACTTGCTTAGAAAATTCAAAACTTGCACAGGACAAAGCTCAATGGAATACAAACAGCCGTGAATATAACATGCGAACTGCTACCCACAAACCACGCACGCTCTGACTACGGTACGAATATGTTTATAGGAATAATTGCTTGATGGGCGTTACTTGGTTCGTATCCCACCTGAGGCAATGCGATTGAGTATTTAGTTGTTTTGTCATTCCAATATTGCTAATATTGTGAGTAGATAGATGGAACATAGCCCAGTGGTAAAGCGTTCGCAAGATGCGCAATCGGTCAATGATCCATCCCCGTCGATGGGACCATTGGGCTATTTCTTGTTGCAGCCAGTACTCCACAGCTGGTTAAAGGCCGTGGTATGTACTATCCTGTCTGTGGGATGGTGCATATAAAAGAACCCTTGTTTATTTATTTATTTCCTCGTTAGGGTTGACCACCCTGTTACAAGAACCCTTGTTACGAATGGAAGAATGTAGTGGGTTTCCTCTCTATGACTGTGTCAAAATGACCATACGTTTGACATCCAATTACCGATGATTAATAAATCAATGTGCTCTAGTGGTGTCGTTAAATAAAACAAACTTTAAGATTGATGGAAATTCTTCGTTTATGACTTCATGCGTGCGATTATGGGCGTTGTGGTGATTGCCCGGCAAGTACTGCACTGCACGTTCGATGTTTCGTGAGCTCGGTTAATATCAATACGGCTTAATTGACAAAAATCGGTAACACCTACTTCCAATAGACCTAATACGGGCCTTATAAAAAAGATGGTGTCTGCATCTGTAGACCAGGGGTCCCCAGAGCTTTCTCGCATCATTGACTCAAATTATATTACTGTTTAAATTTTAAAATTTTGAAATATTTTGACACATGTTATGCAATTAAAACCACAATGGATCATATTTTTGTCCCTGATGTATCGCACTATAGATTAATATGACTTTCCGAAAAAGATAAAAAAAATCCCATTTGACGCATCCGCAGGATCAAATGGTTTTACATTTTCATCTTTTGAGAATACTGTCACGAACAATATATCACTACTGATTTCTAAAACTCGCTTCAAAACTTTAAAAAAACACCTGTTTTTTGTTAAGGCGAAGATACACGATACGAATGCCGTGTTCAGAATAGCCGACTGACAAGACAAATGTTACGATTTCATTGGTTGCTCTGCAATCGGTTATTTCGTTACTATTCTCGTACAAGGCACTTGTGTCGTGTGGCGTGGCCTTTAGGTGTGGGCAACACACTTAACGACACACGTACTAATTACAAACTAAAATAAGAAATGATGCAAAATTATATTTAGTTGTTTACATTATTTTTGAATACGCATAACGATTGGGTGTTAGCGAATAAACACTGCGTGTATTTCATTTACACCAAATCTGCGTTCAGTGACAGCGAGCAACATTAACATTTGCAAACAATTTGGCTGCTTTCTGATGTGGTGTTTCGTTTTAACGTGACACCCCACACACGCCAGTCTAGCGTGTATACCCGGCTCTTTCTGGCTGAACTCAATCTTGATACATTTATTATTTACACAACATTACGATGGCATACTTATACCTAGGTTATTATACATTAGTACGATTTCAAGGTCAAATGAACAAGTAAAAACAACGTTCTACCATTGGCTTCCTATTAAAGACAGCAACAGAAATCTCGTCGCCAAAATATTGGCATATCCAATCTCAGTACAAGACAATGTCCGTGAAATATTTCACAATAATTGACAAACATAATTCACAGAATTGCCGTCCAGTGGCAAAACCTAGAAATTCAGGTTTTACATGATTTGCGAAAAAATTGGAAATAGACAAGATGTACCTCATTAAGGATTGGTTGACTGCTGTAACAAGGTGTTTGCTTAAACACCAGTGACTCTTCTGAGTGATTTTGGATTAATGCTTTACTTTTTTCTTTATATATATATATATATATATATATACTCTGACCCTAATATTTGACTTCGTAATGTTAAAGATTCAACTGACTTAACACGTACAATAGTTTATTGAAAAATAGCTTGGTCATAACCTAGCAACCAGAAAGATTATATTCATATCAGTTTTGACCACAAAGATAATAATTACTCTGCTGAAGGATTTGCTTTTTCACCTTCAGAGTGGGCGAAGTATTATAGCCTGCCATTTAAGATTTTTAAAGGCCCAACGACTGTTATGGTTCCAATACCAAATCCTACATAGAATTATAGCAACGAATACTTTCTTATATAATATAAAATATGTTGATTCAAATCTCTGCAATTTCAATCATCGCCAGCCAGAAACATCGGATCACTTGTTTTATGCTTGCCCCAAAATCGTCGAACTCTGGAATCTTATAGAACAATGGTTACAACAAACAGGTGAAGACTTCCAGTTTGACAAAACTCTGATTTTATTTGGTGATATAAATAAGGAAAACAATTTCGTAAATTGGTTAATTATAAATGTAAAGTGTTATATTTACAAAACTAAATTACAGAACACCACACTCAATAAAACTGGATTCAAGCATTATATTGAAGATAAGCTATTATTAGAAAAAAAATATATATTACAAGAATTGTTTACATAAAGAATTCGACAAAAACTGGGAATGTTGGTTAAGAATTTTGGAAAATATCTAAACGGCCAGCCTTTGTTTTTATATATAAAAAAAGACTATGGTTGTTTGTTTTACAATGTTGCTGTTTTGGAGGAAATACTTATTTCAGCTTTCTTCCCTTTCTTCCCTTGGTATATTCTGTGTATAATTGATATGTACAGTAATGATTCAGGGCCCCAACCCTGACATTATCTATTATTTTTCTGGGGCAATAAACATTTATTAAAAATAATAATAATAAAAAAATAAAAAAATAAAAAATAATACGTGAATAATATAATAATAATAATATTAATAAAACAATTTACTAGGTAGCAAACTTTAAAATCCTACGACCACATACCAATCCAGATTCGGTGACGGAAGTGCTGCTGCTGATGGGAAGAGCGTCCGTTGCTAGGTAACCATGGATGGTGTGGTTCATCTCCGATACAGTGCAGGTGACGTGGGGGTCCTGTTTCCGCCACCAGTCTTTAGTGTAGCCGCCCAGGATAATCCACTGGTACCGCGAGCCGAACATTTTCTTCTTGTGAGCCTGTCTTCAAAATAGAAAGATACAATGGCTGGAGACAAAGGTCTCGAGACACACTTTAAAAACACAATTGTCTTTTAATATTACCCTAGTTTTTAAACACTACGACGTATTTTTCACTAATAAAGCCGTTTTTAATCATTTAAATTAGGAGTACTTATATTTTATTATTTAGAATGTTCATTTTCATACAATTGAAGTGGTTCTGGTCATCCAGGGTTTTGTAATAACCCAAAATGCATTTTTCATAATTCAAAAAATGCACGTTCGTCTGAGAAGTAATGGTTATCAAGAAAGGCTCGAGTCTATTTTTAGACGATACGTTTATGTTTAAACATCAAAAACTTCGGCTTTTCTTTGTTATAACCTTATCCAAATCTTTTGCAGGCGTGTAGATTAACTAAACTTAGTGTACATTTTCACAGGCTAAAACTAGGGTCTGCGGCTTTAAATCTTACGAAATGAAAGAAGAACGAAACGAATGTTTGATCAGCTACACCTCTGTATGTTGTTTCATTTGTGATCTATTATTAATAAGTTCATATAATTTATCAACTAGTTATGTAGTTAAAATAATAAATTATAATGTTTACTTAAAATAATAAATAAGCACTGAGATAGTCCCATGGTACCTTATAGTTGCATAATGTATATTGCGTCTAATATTTTAAAAACAATTCTGAAAATTTAAGGGACCATGGAACTTTATTACATATAAAATATCATTATTGTGGGTTTTAAAATGAAAGTATTACGAAACACTAAAATCGTTTGGCAATATAGATAAATGAAAACATGATTACTCACGCTGCAAAACACACGCCGCGCCAGATCCTCGTTAAAATTACCAAATATTATTCTCACATCGTTTATCTGAAAATAATATAAAACTAATTTTGTTGAATCTTATATAAACATTATGTACACAATGAACAATATCACTAATAGTTCGTGCACAAATGAATTAAATTTGCCTTTCCAAAGAGTTACCAAAAGTAAAAAATAAACATCCACAACCAAACAATTACTTATACCAAATCCCAACCACACACAGAGTAAATAGTCTCCAAAAAGCAAACAAACACGTAACGTTTTAGAATAAAAAAAGTAATGCATTTTTAATAACTATAATTGCCAATAATAATAATCCAAAAGGTGCTCCTCAAAAATAAGTTGAATTTACAAAAAAGTCAAAATCAACCCTACTGAAGCAACCACCTTTGTTAATCGACAACCTGTCTCAAATCACCTAAATAGAAACTCATCTGTATTAAGCAGCAACGTATTTAAAGAGCCTTTTTGAATACATAAAACAAATTTGACATGACAAATGTTTCTTGTACAAACTTCGTTTTGTTTAACGACACCACTAGAGCGCATTAATTTATTAATCATCGGCTAATGGATGTCAAACATATGGTCATTTTGACACAGTAATAGAGAGGAAACCCGCTACATTTTTCCATTAGTAGCAAGGGATCTTTGATATGCATCCCGCAGACAAGATAGCACATACCACGGCCTTTGATATACCAGTCGTGGTGCACTGGCTGGAACGAGAAATAACCCAATGGGCCACCGACGAGGATCGATCCAAAACCGACCGCGTATCAGGCGAGCTCTTTACCACTGGGTTACATTTCGCCCCTTCTTGTACAAGGCCAGGGCCCCGTTCCACGAATCATCTTAGCACTAAGATCACCTTAGTACATAAGGTAGTTATGCACTTAAGCTGGTCTAAGAGCTAAGATCGCTTCATGGAACGGGGCCCAGGTGCGAATCCGGGATGCTGTGGAGTAAGGTGTGGCAGAACAAGTACTGATTACAAAATTGGCACTATAAAAAGATCAAATTAAAATATAACAGTGTAGGTAGGTTGGAGGAAGAAATTTATATGTTCGTGACCTTGACCGTGAAATGTTTGTACATGCCCTTATTCCATTAGGGTTTTAGGCATGTTCATCCCGGGTCCGGTCTCTGGCAAGGCTAGAATTACGTTCGTGAAATACAACTTTTAAACACGCCTCATTTTACCTTTAAATTGTCCAAAGCTGCATCTGGTTCATCGGCAAAACTCTCTACTTTAACCAAGTCTACGTTGCTTTTCTCAAGTAGTGTAATGAGACGGTTGTGTGCCTGGAAAACAACACAAGATTAAAGGTTCTCTACAACAAATGAAAGGAAAGAAGGAAATGCTTTATTTAACAATGCACTCAACACATTTTATTTGGCGTCGGGCAAATGGTTATAGACCACACAAATATTGAGCAAGGAAACCCACTGCCGCCACTTCATGGGTTACTATTTTCGATTAGCAGCAAGGGATCTTTTATATGCACCAAGCCAGTGCACCACGACTGGTATATCAAAGGCCGTGGTATGTACTACCCTGTCTGTGAGATGGTGCATATAAAAGATCCCTTGCTGCTAATCGAAAAGAGTAGCCCATGAAGTGGCGACAGCGGGTTTCCTCTCTTAATATCTGTATGGTCCTTAACCATATGTCTGACGCCATATAACCGTAAATAAAATGTGTTGAGTGCGTCGTTAAATAAAACATTTGTTTTTATATGCGCCATCCCACAGACAGGATAGTACATACCACGGCCCTTGTTACACCAGTTGTGGAGCACTGGCTGGAACGAGAAATAGCCCAATGGGCACACTAACGGGAATCGATCCTAGATCGATCGCGCATCAGGCGAGCGCAGTACCACTGAGCTACATTTACGTCCCGCCCCTACTACAACTAATGGAAGACATTAACAAAGAAAAGGAAGGCATACAAGTAGATTGGGCCAAACTAGATTTCTGTTATGTATTCACAACAACCTGTAATCGCCGGTCTCGGTATTGTCTGATCCCAGAGCAGGAAAAGGATCCGTGTATCGAGACTCTGTTACGCTACATAAGGCATAAATGACGGTTTTGCGACAACCAGTCTATCGGTATAGCCAGTCGGATTTGTTATCTCTTTTTTTTCTTGAATTACAGGCTTTTGTGGATAATCATTCCAGACTGTTTTGACAAGGCTGGATTGTCTGTTGATACGTTGGGATTATGATAGCTTTTAGTAACGAATCTTAAACAGTCTTTGTTGGGTAAATAGTGAAAGAAGACGAAATAAAAAAAGAAAAAGAAAAAAAGAAACCTAATGTTCCACACTCTTACAGTATTTAGTGTCAAAATGTTGATTTAAAACCATATATCTTACGTATATCCCGTCTCTCTGGCAATAACATTTGTTATGTATCCATAAACTTGAAAATGTATTGTAGTTCCATACTAATGGAGTTTTATCCTTGTGTTGACACCGTGTCGGGTGAAACCGTAACTAACGGCGGGGGTAGAAGGCAGATACTCCTCACATAGATTGGATGCGGCGTGAGCGTGCGGTTCAGCTAAAAAATATTTTTCGAAATCCAGTAGTTTTAATGAAAGTGATGAGTGCGTCACAAAATGCACTTCGGACCGCACGCACGCGCCGTATCTAGTCTATATATCCTTTAGTGAACACTCGGACTAACACGGTGCAAAGTAAGATAAATAATTAAAATACTTACATAATTAAAACGAGAAGACCCCGTCGACGCCAGTTGAAAAAGTGTCCCCACGCGAGTCCAATTGAAGTTCCTGAGAAGGGCCACTCGCGCCGGGTTGTGGTCATTATCGCTAGGCACAGTCCGGAAAAAGTATGGATATTTATCTCTTTCTGACAAAAGGGGGTTCGTATCTCCATAAGACAACTGAAACAGAAAAACAAATTGTTAGCAATTTGACTAAATTTCTTTTGAATTACTATGCAACTCTTTGGTACATTTACTGTGTAATACATTCGCAAAATTCAACTTCTGTTTGTAGGTAGAACAACGAAACATTTGAAAATAAATATGTGATCAAGATGTTTTTTTATTTCAAGCAAAATTATATATCAAAATACGTAAAATAATGAAATCCGGACCGGAAAATGCTTAGTGGTTAGGACGTTATAGTCCTTTGATATTTGGCCTGCCACAGTTTTAACTCTTTTGAAAACGTTCCGGTTAAACTCTAGTTTAGAACCCTGTAATCTTCACACGTACCGTTTAAGCAGACATTCAATATACAAATATGATAAGACGCAGTAGAACAGAAATGAAGATTTCTTCTAATGCTCGATCACAGGCGAATCACTAATACAGATCTCCTTTTGAACAGAAGTGTGTTTTGTATAACGACACCACTAGAGCACATTGATTTATTAATCATCGGCTATTGGATGTGAAACATTTGGGAATTTTGACATAGTCTTAGATACGAAACCCGTTAAATTTTCCCATTATTATCAAGGGATCTTTTATATGCACAGACAGGATAGCCATTCCACTGCCTTTGATATACCAGTCGTGGTGCACTGGCTGAAACGAGAAATAGCCAAATGGGCCAACCGACGGGGATCGATCCGCACCAAACGAGCGCTTTACCAGTGGGCTACGTCCAACCCCTTTTGAACAGAGCAATTAACCGAATTGACAGTCTCAATTAAGGTTTGTCTGTACCAAATAGAATTCCATACATGACAATGATTAGTTTTTAAAAATTATTATTATATATACCAAAACCAAATGAGCTGTTCTTTCTCAGGAAACGTCACGAGTATTAACACTTGTGTATGATGAGTATCAACCTGTAGTTTAACAATACTGCATCAATTATTAGCCTAGACGTTATTCCGAGTCACGTATGGCAACCAGTAGTGATTTTTAACTTGAACCTTATATAGCTAAACAATATTTACTGTGTATAACTACAATGTCATATTCACCGAAGAATACAGCTCACAAGACTGGTTTTGTATGTTGAATTTCAATTATTTTAGACTGTTCATTTTCCAGGCGGAAATATCTATTTTTGAGTGGTTTCAATTTCAAGGGATATGCACATGAGATTTAAACACGAATAGTTGATCAAACTATGCTATTTTTGGTTCAGATAGGTAATCTCCATGTTCTAGATGGGTACCTAACATTATTGGTTTTCTACCCCCCCCCCTCTAATTGACTGATATTAATTGATGTAATCTGAACATAATAGAGAATAACTACAAAAACAAACGGAATAAAAATAGCAACGACACGTCAACTATGTCATCGACGACGACGACAAATAACACTAAAAAATATCACCAAGTAAAAACCAACGAAAATGATGCAAAACATTAACACCAATTGACATACCGACGAAAAAAAAAGATTATTATGACATTTGGTCGAGAGAGAGAGAGAGAGAGAGAGAGAGAGAGAGAGAGAGAGAGAGAGAGAGAGAGAGAGAGAGAGAGAGAGAGAGAGAGAGAGAGAGAGAGAGAGAGAGAGAGAGAGAGAGAGAGGAAAAAGAAAGAGAAGCAGAAAAAGAAATAATGAAATAACGGGAAAGACAGAGGAAGATAGACCGAGAAGAGAGTATATCAAATTTAATTTCAATCAAGGCCTCAAACCAATTGCACCAGGACTGCGTTCAAGACAAACGTTTTGTTACGAGAACCAGCTAACGATCTCAGTTGGTCTCGGTCTAGCTATTTTATTTGTAACGTCACGTAACAATCGTATCAACTGAACGCAAGATTGATTACACAAATATTATAACAAACATACATATGCCAACTCTTCAAGTGCCGTAAGTCTGTATTATGCATATGTAAATAATAGATACACGTTTTAACAGAACATCAAGCTCAATAAGGGCGAGTTTTCGGAAGCAGAAGAGCTATCTGACGTTGTTTAAAGAATACAAACGATTTGCAATTCAAAGAGGTCATTCCATTTAATTACACATAACAAAACCCACACAATAAACGCTTACAAACGTAAACGTTATACCTCCCAATACTTCAGGCCTGTTATGACTTATCTCCTTTGGTGGGATCTCCGGGGAAATTAAAAGGAAATGATCTGCTAATTTAAATGTCGATGGCCTCGCCGTTTCGTAATCCCAACACAATCATTACATCAGCTTAACGGATTCCGTTTGTTTTGGCATCATTTATGATTTCACATCTATCGAACAAAAATGAAAAGGTTTATCTCGCGAATGAATGGCGTGCTGACGGCTGCGCGCGCGAGTGAAACTAAAAGGTGCAGAAATGACTCTCGAAATTAATTCGTCCTCCGGAGATGAAAGAGCAGGTTCCATAACTCTGGATTAATGACAGGTTGTATTATGACATCTGCGCGTGACCAGCGGCAGTAAAACCAAGAACCGTGCTGGCTGTGCGCGAGTTCGTTCGTGTAGCGCCAAAATTTTACACACGTTTCGTGATGGAAGTTACAGACGAACGACACTTTGAATGAACCAATCAGCTTAATTATTTACGGTCAAGGTTCCGCGCGTGCTAAAAGGTCACACGAGCATGTCAGGTTTCTAGGCTCCGGGTTCTAAAGTAACAGCTATTTCCTGGAATACACTTCAATATCGACTGTCATAGCATTCTGTGGGATTCGATAAAAGCTTTGTGAAAAGATTTATGTTTGGGATTTCCAGAAAAAAAGGAAAGAAAGTGTTTTGTTTAACGACGCACTCAATATAGTTGTTTTTATTACGGTTATATGGCGTCGTAAACACACTAGTTGTTAAGTTAAAAAGTTTGTTATGTTTAACGACACCACTAGAGCGCATCGATTTATTAATCATCGGCTATTGGCTGTGAAACATTTGGTAATTCTGACATATAGTCTTAGAGAGCAAACCCGCTACATGCTCCAATTAGCAGCAACGACTCTTTTATATAAACCATCCCATAGACATGATAGCACATACCACGGCCTTTGATATACCAGTCGTGATACACTGGATGGAACAAGAAATAGACCAATGGGCCCATTGACGGGGAGCGTTCGCAAACCGACCGCCATCAGGCGAGCACTTTAGCACTGGGCTACGTCCCGCCCCTATATATGGTTAAGGACATAATGAGAGAGGAAACCCGCTACCGCCACTTCGTGGGATTCTCTTTTCGATTAGCAACAAGGGATCTTTTACATGCATCATCCCATAGAAAGGATAGTACATACTACAGTCTTTATTAAACCAGAGGGGCCGGACGTAGCCCAGTGGTAAAGCGCTCGCTTGATGCGCGGTTGGTTTGGGATCGATCCCCGTCGGTGGGCCCATTGGGCTATTTCTCGTTCCAGCCAGTGCACCACGACTGGTATATAAAAGGCTGTGATATGTGCTATCCTGTCTATGGGAAAGTGCATATAAAACATCCCTTACTGCATTAGATGTAGCGGGTTTCCTCTGATGACTATATGTCAAAATTACCAAATGTTTGACATCCAATAGCCGATGATTAATGAATCAATGTGTTCTAGTGGTGTCGTTAAAACAAATCAAAACCAAAACTTTTATTAAACCAGATACAGTACATAATATAAAACGAAATACATATATAGTTTTACAAATCAACCTAGAGAAATATTTTTGTTTAGATCGGGTACATTATCGACTTATTAATATCAAATCCATTACGATATCTGTACTTTTATAAAGTACAACCTAATTCTTTTGAAGCCCATCCAAATCTGCGTCAAAAGTATTTACTTGTTTCATAGCTGATGCAAATAATTTATAGCTTCAGTAAGTAATATAGTGTAATTGATAATATTGAGAATTAACACTAAAAATGATGTGGCGCTATATTCTAACATACTCTGTTTTGAAGATATCTTTCCGCAGATGATGTACTTAACAAAGGCATGCAGTTGTTTGAACCTTTATTGAGTGTAAACGATTTAATGGCTCCTCGAAATATTGATTGGTGCGGCGCAGTCACCCTGGGCTACGACCCCCCCCCCCCCCCCTCCACTTTAACAGCAAAATGCACCATACTCGTATTTCGTACCAATATTACAGTTAGCATATATGTTTTGACCCTCACTTCATGCAATCCTCATTTTGCCTCTGTACCCCCTCCCCCCCCCCCCCCCCCCCATCTCGTACGTCCGTGTGTACTCAAAACGGGTGCCAGCAGTACACCACGATATAATACACAATACTTTGGGGTTGTGGTTTTTTGAGGGTCGAATCCGGTATCATTATTACACTATTCATTGTGATGACATTGATTCATGAGCAAATACCGCCACGACTTAGTTAAAAAATTCACCTCAGTTCACGAAATGCATCACTGATTGATAGTATGTATCAGATACAATCTGATCAATTTATTTACCAAGCCCAGCAGGGCCATAAGCTCAGCACGTGGCAGTGCAAGACTTGTGGATTGGATTCAGGTCCAATTATTGACAGGGACGTGGTGCTGGGGATGAGGGCAGTAGGGGGTAATAATATAGATGTACTAGTAAGTTTGAGATTCAGATATAGATATAAACAGTACTAAAGAACCTGTTCTCTAAAGTGCATGTAAAATCATAAAATTCTTATGCACTTTCTTATGCATTTTCCAACAGGCAGAGCTTGTGGATTGGATTTAGATCCAATTATAGACAGGGACGTGATGCTGGGGGTAAGGGCAGGAGGGACAATAATACTGATGTACTATTAAAGGGACAGACCCTAGTTTCAACCCGTGAAAATTAACACTAAGTTTAGATAATCTACAAACCTGTAACTCATTTGTATAAAGTTACAATTGAGTGAAATATGAGTCTGTGACTTTGAAGTGGTAAAATACCCTCTAAAAATAGACTAAAACTCGACTCCATAACTGTTACTTCTCAGACGCACGTGCGTTTTTAAAAATATGAGAAATGCATTTTGTGACATTAAAAACACCAGGATGACCAAAAACACTTCGAATGTACGGAAATGGATAATCCAAACAATAAAATCTAAATAATATCTGATTTCAGTTATCAAAAATGGCTCTAATAGTAAAACAAATATGCCTTAGTGTTTAAAATCTAGGGTATGTCCCTTTAAGTTTGAAATTGAGATATAGATATGGACAGTACTAAAGAAACTCATTTTTCAAAAGTGCAGGTAAAAGCATTAAAATCCTATAGATGCTCGGTAACGTGCGGTTTCTTTAAATACATTTCATTTTTACTTATTTTCGTGCTTATATACAATTAAGGTTCAAGCACACTGGCCTGGGCACACACACACCTCAGCTATCTAGACTGTCTGTCCAGGACAGTGAGTTGTTAATGGTTAGTGGTTAGTGAGAGAGAAGAGGGTGTAGTGGTCTTACACCTACCCACTGAGTCGCTAAAACGCTCTGAGTGGGAGCCGGTATCCCGGCAGGAGGGACAATAACATGGATATCCGGTATCCGGCTGCGAACCCAGTACCTACCATCCTTATGTTCAATGGCTTAACCACGACACCACCGAGGCTGGTCTTTAAATACAACATACATTCTAGATATCCATGTTCGTGTAATTATTTACACTATGATTTGGCTGACTATAACAATAAATCGACTTCAGTTAACTGGGAAAAAATATTGGTATAATGTCAGTTCAGCGCACGTTGTTTTTAACTATTTTAATTCAAGTTGTATTTAAACAACTTAAAATTTGTTTTGTTTAACGACACCACTAAATCACATTGATTTATTAATCATCGGCTATTGGATCACTAACTTTAGTTAATTCTGACATATAGTCTTACAGGAAACCCGCTACGTTTTTCCATTAGTAGCAAAGGATCTTATGAACTTTCCAACATTCAGAACACATACCAATGCCCTTGATATACCAGTGGTGATTCACTGGTTGGGACGGGGGAAAAATCCAACTGGAGAATGAGTCCACTGAGGTAATTCGATCTTACGATGCAAGCACTTCAAGCGATCGCTCCACCGACTTAGCTAGATCCTGCCTCTGTCAAGGTCAATCACCTCAGCTGTAGGGACTGTCTGTCCGGAACAGAAGCTAATGGTTATCTGTTACTGATTAGTGACAGAGAAATCGGTGTTATGGCCTCTCACACCATCACAGAACCGTTGATACTCACTCTGGGTGGGAGCCGGTAGTCGGATGCGAAACCAGTAGGTACCAGTCTGGATGAAAAATGGAAAATGGAAAACTACTACGCCACCGATGACGATATTACTGATGCTATTTGGTGCATTTATCCTCTAGAAGAGTCTTGTACTCCATCAAAAGAAACCAAAAGGAAAAGTCCCAGTAGGTTAGGTTAGGCTAGGTCAGGTCAGGCCATAGAGCCTAACGTGCAACTTCAGAACAAGCAGTTGGAGAACAAGCCTGTCATGGACTCAGGTATCGATGTATGCCGGCTCCTCCGTCCAGGACAAAGTCCCAACGACGTACAGGATCGCTTTATATGATCACAGTCATACTAGTAACTGACAATACAGGGCCGAATTTACCAAGCCTGGTTTCTTTGTTTGGGTCTTAAACGCAGGTGTTTAAGCATTGTAAATATCGATACTTATGTATATGTAAGGCATAAACAGGTCCCATATTATTAAGCTACCTTAGCGCTACGTTATCGTAAAACCGTCGTAGGATATGACGTTTAACGTAGTGACGTCATAGCCTTCGACGGGTTTGCGATATCGTAGCGCTAAGGCAGCTTCGAAAAATCTGTAGCTAGGCTTTGTAAATTCGACCCAAAATATTCCAGTTTCCACAAACGAATTCGTGAAATTGTCGTGACCCACGATTGGCCGTATTTTAAATAGATAACAGATTTTCACATTTCCCGTCTCTTCCCAAGAGATATGCGACAACCGTGCAACCTTAAACAGATGTATTTTTTGTACTCTTCAAAGAAATCGACCTTCTTTTAAATCTAATGCCACGATTGCACCACATACAAAACACTGATACATTGGTCTCGATAATGGAATTATCTTTTTAGACAGGAAGTGTGTGGAACGAAGATCGCGTGATTGGAAGCCATGTTTTAACGAATGTGTCAAATGTTAACAGACAGGTAAAAATTCTATCAAGTACTATATTTACTGTTGAAATACTCTTTACTCTCTCGTTACCGGCCCATTACAAATGGTGTTTAGCTAACACACATCAGTGGAATTCGTTCTGTCATTATTTGGTGACATATAGACAAACATTGTATTAACCAAATACAGAAAACAGAAAAAAAGAATGCTTATTTAACGTCACCCTGTGAACCGTTTAATCGGTGGTGATTAGGTGTCACACGAAGTAATGCAGTCTGGACACATGGTATAGAAAACGAGAAAGGGAATCCACACCCTGTTGAGTATATTATTTTAATTACTCAGAAGGTTATATCTGCTTTTAACAATAACACACCAGTCCTGTCACACCAGGGCCATACCTAGCGGGGAGTGTGGTGGAGGCCAGGAGGCAGAGGGCATGGGATAGTTGTCACTCACCAAAACCCCTCGCATAAAAAAAAAACCCACCCCAATAACCCATACATACATACAAAAGCCACCCAAACTCTCCAACCATACCCCACCCCCCCATCCCCAAGCCAGCCCTTCCACAAAATAATGTCATTCCCATTCTAAAATCTCCTATTTTTACTAGCTGGAGAAGAGATTCTACGACTGTTTTATGTTTCGAGTCTTTTGACACTGACCCCTTACTATTTTAAGTTCTGTACGGCTCTGGGTTTCGGTTAAAACTGTAAACAAAATTGAACAAGTCATTTAAGTGGGACCACAACTAAGACAGATGTGTCCATAGGCGTACGGGCTTCCGTGATGTAGGCGGCATAGGAAGGGGGTGGGGGTGGGAAGGGGTCGGGGGCTGTTGGGGCGGAATGAAACGAAAAATGCCCGAGTCTGGATAACAACATTTATTCATATTAACATTACAACCAAACAGCTATATAGGGTTGCAAGCAAATCACTGTGCGTTTTAAACATGGATTACAACTAATAGTGTGGGTAGAATGATGGAAATACATGGTGAAAAGGTTTGAAGGCAGTTCATATTGCCCAAATATCACTATCGTATTTGCCCGAATTTGAAGATTTGCTACAGCAAGACCTCTCCATAGACCTCCGTCTTGTACGCGTATGTCTGTGTACTAAATGAAATAAAAGTGCACTTTTTTTTTTACCCAGATGAAACTATTATTTTTTACAGCCAACACACTCACATTTATAACCAATCACAGGACTTGTGGTGTTCACTTCTCTATCAAAAGTTGGGTGCACCTCGAACTTTGACCCAGCCGGAAGTTATTTGGTTTAGTACTACCTATAAGGACGATCTTTTACTGTGCTAAAAAGAGACTCGAAGTCATGCATGGCCTGCTAAAGCTGTTAGCTGCTGGGTTCGCGTGCAGAATTCAGGTGGAAGGCGGCCAAAGCAATGCATTCTAACACACTAACCAATAACGCCGGTCGTAAACTGCCGAGATGCTTACATACCTTAATTGACTATCACACGACACAATAAATTACAATAAAATAAAACGCATCCAGGGTTGTAGCTGCCATTAATCAAATATTCACCTGCTTGCCCGTCAATTCTAAGTAAAAAAGAGACATACCTCGGATCCCCCTTCCGCTCCTAGTCTAGTCGGGGATCCGCCGCGCAATACTTGCAAATCACTTTCAAATGCCAGCTGTGTACAAATGTCAGGGACTTAATTATTGCAGCGAAAACAGAAATAAATAGTGTATTTTTTTTCTATTTGGTCCGCAGTAATACACATGCGAACCTTTTATCTTTCAAGTCCTATTCCAGGCGGAATTGGGCTATACTCTAGCGCTTGAAAACTAATGGCATCACAGTATATCAGAGAGACTATTTATTCATCTTGAAAACAGAAAGTTAACCTGGTTTCCCAGTGGAATTGCGTCTATTACCACGCTTTCCTGATTGGAAATATATCGTCAACAGCGGTATCAGATTCGATTAGAACAAAATCAATGAGGAAAAATCTAGATGTTCTGATTTCTGAAGTTGAAAGATCTGTTCTACTTGTGGTAGAAATAAATCTGTATCAGACACAGTACCGTGTGAAGAATTTGCCACAAGCAAAGTGAGTTCGGAGGGATGCTTTAGTCCCTAGAATGGTATGTTGCTAATAACAACAGATGTCAAGCCTTTTCGACAAACTATTTTTCCCAATGTATTTGCCATAGTTGCAATTTTCGGCCTTTCAGTCCATGGATACATTTTTTTTGCCCAAAAGGCAGAGGTTGACAATTCATAGGATGATGTTCAATTGGTACATTCGCAATAGAAAGTCTCGGATATGAGCCTGAAACCTCAAACCAAACACCTTCCCTCCACCCCTCCCCCTCAATCAAACGACACCTCGTTTAAACGCTGTTCTGTTATAATCTAACAGCAAATTTCTGTTCATTATGTCAAACAAAGCAACAACTTTACAGAATCGTTAATGGGTACAAATGAAGTCATATTCTATATAGGAGGTTCTAGAAAGTTAAAACAATTACTTGTCTTGATTATAGTATTGACGGTAACAATTCTTTGGGTGCCAATAATACACAATGGATGCACGGTAATTGGAAACGTTTTCATTTCATTTCAACTTATTTTCGTGCTTATATCCAATTAAGGTTCAAGCACGCTGTCCTGGGCACACACCTCAGCTATCTGGGCTATCTGTCCAGGACAGTCGGTTAGTTGTTAATTGGTTAGTGGTTAGTGAGAGAGTAGAGGGTGTAGTGGCCTTACACCTACCCATTGAGCCTTTAAGAACTCGCTCTGGATAGGACTATAGGAGCCAGTACTGGGCTGCGAACCCTGTACCTAACCAGCCTGTAGTCCGATGGCTTAACCACGACGCCACCGAGGCCGGCGACGAAACGTTTTCCTTTACCTTTTCGCTGGTTTTTACTTAGACCTCAATAAAATTACACAGGTAGGTAGTTTAATGTTGCAAGTTAAATAATTGATAACCAAATAACTTTATAAAACCACACCGCCGAATTGAAAGAAATGATTCCTCCCACTGGCCATCGAACACCTCCAAAGGAATTACTTGGCAGCCCGTGTCTAAAACAACTGGCCTCGGAAATCGCGCCACGTATTCTACAACCACTGTGCAAAAATGTTTATTTTAATTTTTATTTTTTTTTAATTTTATTTTCACAAGCAAGTTACCGAATTCAACATTGTTTATCAAACCGCTTGACCACTGTGCTAATAAATGAAAGTAATGACCGCATAATATCAGCATGTGAGAAAGTAGGTAAACAATATGGCTGAATAAGGAAAGGAATGCATTTTAGTAACACCATAACACGAAGAAAAAATTAAATACAATTTATATTAGATGCCACAACAAAGAAGTACAACAAGAAGAAAAAATGGTCAAATTTTTAAAACAATTTATTTCTTGTAGTCTTCTACAAAGTATCTAACGTTGATACTATATCCTACAGTCCGTTTTCATTAATCATTTCTAGGTAATATATTTCCAGTCAGGAAAGCGTTCTAAGAGACACAATTCCACTGAGAGAAAGGGTTAATATGTTGTTTTAAAGACGGATAAACCTTCTCCTTAGTTCAGTCCGATGTCATTTGTTTCAACACGACCAACCACGCTCCAAACGGTAAGACATATCTCAACCCTAACTGTGATTCACTTCAAAGGAAATAAAGTTCACTATATATCTTTAATCTGGTCATTTATCTTGAAGTAGCATGGTTATAACGCCCATCTGTTTGTAAACAATTATTCTAGTACCTTATGAAGTGGTGTTGTAATAGTTTTACATGATGTCAAAATTTGCAATTAAAGAACAATACAAAATATTGAGACATTTATGGCCTATTCTTTGTACTAGTATACGATTTTAAATATTAAATATATTAAAAACATTTGATTCATTTTTGCATTAAACTTATATCAATATCAATAAGACGTATTTCTTTGGACTTTATCTTGCACAAAAATACGATTATGAATACATAATGCTTTTCAGTATTGAATTTAAAACAAAGCAATGAGAACGAAGCGCTTATGTACTGTTTAGTTGTATATGACGACCATCAGAAACACTACGATATTTTGAAACTGTAGCCGTGTTTGTCTTTTGAATTAAGAGGAGCGGGACGTAGCCCAGTGGTAAAGCGCCAGCTTGATGCGGGGTCGGTCTGGGATCGATCCCCTTCGGTGGGCTCATTGGGCTATTTCTCGTTTTAGCCAATGCACCACGACTGTCTGTGGCATGGTGCATACAAAACATGCCTTGTTACTTATGGAAACATGTAGCGGGTTTACTCTCTAAGACTATATGTCGCAGTTACCGAATGTTTGACATCAAATAGCCGATGATTAATAAATCAATGTTCTCTAATGATGTCGTTAAACAAAACAACCTTTTTATTTTTAAATTAAGCCTAAAAAGTATGTTTCCAGAAATGTGACACACATTTGTTTTTTTAGGTAGAGTAGGTCGGCTTTAAACATAGTTTTACTTCACCGACCTCCACAATGTTTTCATCTATATATTAATGGCCAAAAAATATCCCCCCCCCAAAAAAAACCCACAACAAAAACCTTTAAAAAACAAAACCCAAATATCGTAAGGAAAATTAGGGTTGACCCTTTTTTGTAGATAAGGTCGGGCTTTTGGAAACACACTTTTTATCCCTTACTAAATTATGTTATACTATAATAGAATGATGACTACCTCACTATAACAATTCCCGAACACTTGTCTTCCTTATCCAATAGAAAGATTACACATTTAAACCGTATTATGACTTTGTTGCTTTGAATAGAAAAAATAGTGATTTCAGATTATCTAATCTTCTTTTGGTACAATATTATAATTTAATAAATATCATTATAACTTTTTTCCCACGTTTTGTTGTAGGTTTGTCCGTAATGACGATGTCACTATGCGGAAACTCTCTCTCTCTCTCTCTCTCTCTCTCTCTCTCTCTCTCTCTCTCTCTCTCTCTCTCTCTCTCTCTCTCTCTCTCTCTGTCTGTCTGTCTGTCTGTGTGTCTCTGTCTGTCTCTCTCTTTGTGTATGTCTGCGTCTCTGTATATCTCTCTTTGAAATATACATATACGGGTTTGAATAAAACGATATTACATTTTGGTTTTTACCCCCCCCCCCCCCCCCCCCCCACACACACCAACAAAAAACCCAACAACAACCCCAAAACCCCCAACTACGATCAAAACTTTCAATATGATAATGTTATTATTTTTGACTACGTACTTTCAGTAAAGATACCGACACACGATTAAACTCTATCTCGTACACAGAGATATGATCAAGAATTGAATTCCAGTATCTTTTATGTAATTTCTTTTCAGGCTTAAAAAGTTGACAGAGTCTTAATAGTGAGATTTTCAAGAGACCTGGCGAGATGACAGATATTAGTGGCGGCCATCGATTCCCCATCGCCAACATATGAGGTATTGGCATATATATTATAAATAATGCCGCGTTGTGTCAGAATGGAACAATTTGAATGCAAAAAACAGGGCCAGACTTCGGCAATGGTGCCATTACATCGGCAAGTAATAAAAAGAGAGAAAATATGGATTTCATGCTTGCAGCTTTACTTGAACAAAAATGGCTTTCTAAGATGTAGAATGGAAAACAATCGAATCTTGTATGTACTGAATGGCTTTGAGAAAAAGGAAACATCAAGGAGAAAAAAAAGCGTACTGGTTTCGTTGACGTGGCAGGCGTGCTACATGTCTTGATTACGCTATTCGTGATCGTTAACAATACTGAAGTTGCATGGACATAGCTAGCGTCTTCTTTTTTTAAAACCAATGGAAGGCGTTAAGAAACATAATATTGGCGACTTCTTTTCCTCCTTAAAGAAAATAACCTGATACTTGATTTTTATATTGGTAAAAATAGATGGAAGTGAATTATACTTATTTAATGATTAATAGATCAGGCCCCATTTCACTAAACATAGTACGTTTACGTTTGCTACTAGCAGTTATAACGGGCGTGCGTTTGCGCGTGTTTGGCATCAATTCCACGCAGAAAATTACATCATTACGGAAGCTGGAGTATTTTAAAGACAAAAGAAAATGAAATATGTGTTCTTCTAACTATATTTGTTGTACTATAATAGTAATAAGAATTGTGGTTTAGTCCCACAAAACCCACACACAAAACCCCGCAACAAAACAAACAAAGGAACAAACAAACAAAAGGAAACAAACAGAATACCCAGTGCATAAGAGTAGGAAAACAGCCTTCCCTATTGATCTGACATTTTGTGACGGTACATGCTCTTAAATTTGTGGCAAATTTGTGACAAATGTACAGCCGTAGTAGTTAATTAATAACAGCAATAATAACAACCCAGAACTGATCACTTAATTAGTTAATCTCTAGGTGTCTAGTTACACAATATGCGAATCACTTCACCGTTACACCACACCCACACGTGTGATAATTGAGAAACGCTTCCAGGAGAAGTTAATTAATAAAGGAATTACAACACCATTCCTAACTGGTTAATTTTTAATTAACCCTTACTACTCGTTCAGTAACGTGTGATAATTTAGGAACGCTTCCAGGGGAACTTAATTAATAAAGGAATTACAGCTCTATTCCTAACGGGTTAATTTTTAATTAACCCTAACTACTCATTCAGTAACCTTGTGACACAGAATTAATATTGGTACCTATCACAATAAAGACAATAACCTACAGTTTACCTAGATCGTCTAGGATGACTGGCTAAGCTTTATATTACCAAATACTCGTATAATGTTAGAACAAAAAGTCTACGATTTACTTCGTCAGATGACCGAAGACACTGTCTAAAGAATATTGGTATAATACAGTATCAAAATATTTAAAGTCACATCAATCACATCAAGGTTATACACAGAGCAGAAATAAAAATATTTACCAAAGTCCAACGGACTACGTTCCCTGGGAGCCGTCCTTTTCGTTCTCCTCGATATCTCTAAAACACTAGCTATTTATTATAAATCAGGATTTTGCCTGGGGGTACAAGGCGGTACCTCACGTATCATCTCATATTCTACCTCTACTAGAGTCGCTATATTTCTCTCTGATCGTCAGTCTGGCTGTCGCCAACCGCGAGCAATCTCCTGGCCATAAACAGCACTACCGGAGATATTACGTAACTACTAGAGGTTGCCGGCGACCGAACTAGCTAGGAAGCAACTGAGCCATGCTCAGAGCAAAATAAAATCAGTGTTTGATAGGAGGGCTAAGAGTCGGGAATTTAAACCAGGGGATAAAGTGCTGCTGTACCTTCCCATTAAACGGGGTTCTGTGCAGAACAGGTATTTCGGGCCCTATGTTGTGCACAAACGGGTTAATGAGACAGGGTATGTGATAAACACTCCTGATAGGGTTAGGAAAAGTAGGTATTGTCACATCAATTTGCTGAAAGGTTATTTTGACAGACTGCCGATAGTTCCAGAGAGACCGGTCCAAATTGAGAGACACTCAATTTCCTGTGATGACGTCAAGACTGCGGAGATCAAGTTGGCCAACGGCCAGATTCTAGCAGACTTGAACCCCCAGCGAGCAAAGTTGACTACGTTGAAACAAGACAATGTTACCAACACCTTAAGCAAAGATGTGCGCTTGGAACCCAACGCTACACCGCGTCGACAGCATGCTTATCGGAGAAAACCTGGAAAACGTGCGACGCTGAGAAAGAAGGAAACGAAGTTCCATTGGTCAGGTGAATGCGAGAAGTCATTCAACCGTCTCAAGCAGAGGCGCTACTCGTCTCCCGTGATGGCAGCACCAGACTACCGAGTGCCTTTCAAGCTAGCTGTGGGTGCCAGTGACGTGGGTGCTGGAGCTGTGCTGTTCCAAGAAGACGAAGACGGACTGGACCATCCTAATGAAAGCCTCCAACCAGAGAGTTTTGAGATGGAGTCTTCCTCTGCAAGAATACCCAATTACCATTGGACATATCAAGGGCACATCCAATGTAACCGCTGATGCCCTGTCCCGAAGTTGAACGTTATGATAATGTGTTGACATTCTTTATTTCTGTTTTGTTTATATATATTTTATTTGTATACCAGGGACTCAGAGACTCAGTGTGATTACTGGTAGTCACCTTATTATTACATGTGTTATAAATGTCCGTATGCGTCGGTTAACGCACATTTTTGTTTAAATGTAGTATATTTCCCTATTCCTAGAGTAGAGGAAATATCCTTTTTGAGGTGGGTGTGTGTGACGGTACATGCTCTTAAATTTGTTTCGCCTGTGGCGATTTTAATTGTGTTAGAGGGCCGTGTGCAGTTTAATTGCACTTAAGCCCAGATGGGCAACTTGTTACGTAATACTTCTGCGCGACGGTCCTCGATCGGTACGCCTAATACACACCCAACCAGGTGCGGAGGCCATGTGGCTAGTAGTTACGTAATATCTCCGGTAGCGCTGTTTATGGCCAGGAGATTGCTCGCGGTTGGCGACAGCCAGACTGACGATCAGAGAGAAATATACCGACTCTAGTAGAGGTAGAATATGAGATGATACGTGAGGTACCGCCTTGTACCCCCAGGCAAAATCCTGATTTATAATAAATAGCTAGTGTTTTAGAGATATCGAGGAGAACGAAAAGGACGGCTCCCAGGGAACGTAGTCCGTTGGACTTTGGTAAATATGTTTATTTCTGCTCTGTGTATAACCTTGATGTGATTGATGTGACTTTAAATATTTTGATACTGTATTATACCAATATTCTTTAGACAGTGTCTTCGGTCATCTGACGAAGTAAATCGTA